>NW_010168729.1:19290-20358 GCF_000695765.1 Mesitornis unicolor
AACCCTTTAAGGCTGGTGCATGTCTGAAAAAACACACCACAGCCTCTACATCTTAGTTATCATAGCTGGAGCTTCAGGGACGCACCGTTCCCTGATCAAACCCCAGAGCCTTCAGTGGGAAGAAGCCAAGAAACTGTTTTCCTCTACAATGGGAGGAAGTAGTAACAGCACCCGCATCTAATGCCGTGTGTTTCGCTGGCTGGACTCTTCTGTCATGAAAGAGAAGTGACAGTCTCACACTCTGCTTCTTGACATGCCGGAGAGCATCCAAGCATCTACCATGATTCAAAAGAAATTAACAGACAAAATGTCCTCTGACAGACATCTTACAACCAGATATTTAAGAAAACCATCACCCCAAAAAACACTATAAAAAAAAAAAACAGGGAGAGAAGGACCTTGTCTGTGAATGTAGATGGAGTCTGACTAGTCAGGGGATGTGTTGAAATCCAATATTGCAAACCTGGTGAGCTTCTAAATCCAAAATAAACCACTACATGGTTAGGGTGAGGTGGTGGCTTTTCAGACAATTCAAAGGTTGTACCTTGCCAAGGACTTGGGTCTCTTCCAGGACTACTCTAGATTTTATCCAGGTTTATATCTTTTGAGCTGTGGAAGAATGGAGAAGAGAATCCAGATTTCTAGCATCCCATTTCCTAAGTCTTTCTCTTCTAAAATACAGCTACTTGGTATGTCTAAGTTTATTGCTGCTTTGCACAGGACTGTATGTTTATACATTGTTGAGCATAATGAGACTGTAAAATAAGTGGTTTTGGGACCAACTAATAAAAATTATTCAAATGACAACAGAGAAATGAAGAAAAGCTACGAGTCTGGAGAAAAAAAGCCCCACATCTTCTCCGAGTTCTTGTTCCTTCTTTATGAGCTCTGTCGTACCGTGTGAGTCTGTGCAGGGTTCTGAGCATACTCTTCACTTGACACAGAACAATCTGAACAAAGAGCTATTTAACAGACATTTCCTCTTTATCTTCTTACTTACATGTACCGAAGAGCCACCAAGTGACCCATTCAAATAAAGTATATTCCTTCCCTTTAATTGAATTTACT
>NW_010168729.1:20381-21044 GCF_000695765.1 Mesitornis unicolor
CATAATTTAATTTCAAGTTTTAAAGAGTGTTGTCAGATACACATGAGGCTGATGAACTGGCTCCTAGTTCACTTGTGCCGTGCAGTCTTAAATATCATTTAACCAAAAAAAGGTTTAGCCCTCTTTCTCCCTTGACTTATAAGACAGATCTCGGAGCATCTCTGTGTTTTACACCTATAGGAAAATGTTCCCCTGTGTATGCAGCACCCTTACACCTTCAGGATCATTGCAAGGCTTCAGATCTGTTGATCTTGATGGAGCAGATATAACACAGTAGCTATCCCCATGCAAAGGCATTTCATGATTTATGGGTGCAATTGGTCAAAGGCTCCCTCCTTCCCTCCAAACTGTCGTACCTCTATTGTGGTGATTCATGGTCAAGTTTTGGGAGGTGATAAGGGCACCTGCTACATGGAAACTCACAGTACTGCTGCACAGGACATAAATGAATGCAGTATTGAATGTGATAGTCAGAGCAATTAACAAAGATTCATAAGACATATTTCAGTGACTTATTTTTGAGCTATACCATGGCACCATTCTCTGTTATTTTAACTTTAAATGTTAAAGTTTCTAGAAAACTTCATGGTGTCATGATGATAATTCAGTCTTGACTCACTGCCACCTATGTGGTCAAATTAGCCAGCCACTGTCTTAGAAAAC
>NW_010168729.1:21075-31088 GCF_000695765.1 Mesitornis unicolor
CACTGTCTTAGAAAACAGCTACAAATTTTACTTTCTGCTTCCCTCTACAACCATGAACATTTCTCATTTTTCCTTCAAAAATCAGAAAAGAAGAAAAGTATTCTCAAAGGTCATAAATTATTCTCCCAAAGAGCATCATGTTTCTTCCTATAAAAATGTTACCAAAAAACAACCTGCTTATAGAAATGGAAGATAAGAAGCTAATAAGATAAAATTTGATCAACTATAGCAAATAAATGACTTTCTTTAAGCAACCTGAACACAACTTGTGAACAGAATGAGGGAAGAACCAATTGCTTTTCCTTTGCAGCATATTTAACCAATACTAAAGAGAAGTGATTTAAATAAAAAATTCTTACTAATAAATAATAGATAATATTTAAGTAAGAAATAAGTGCTGGTAAAAGGGGTGAAAAGGAGGGGGACGATATACTGATAAGACTAGATATGTGAAATAAACTTAAGCAAGAGGTCAGGAGTGAAAATAAGAGTATTGGAGATCAATGGCACACTATAAAGGTATATTAATATCATAGCCTTCTGCTCCTAGGTCAAATTTAGTCTTACAGACAAACCAGGAAAGAAGATGGAACTGTAAAGTCTTCTTTTAAGTATTTTAGTTTAACAACAAAGATAAAATATCTCCAAGCCAGTGTCAACCCAAGTACACCGTTATATGGAGATATTAGTTTAGATAGCAACAATACAACCAAACTGCATGACTCTGTCCCTTAGGTGACATAATTAAATACATAATTACACCATTTCTGATTTCAGAGCCAGCTCTCTTGATGCATAGCCTAAAGTAATTTCATCAGGGTCTCTATGCAGATAACTAGAACCTACTGCATGTATATGCAGTCCATTGCACCGGAATTATTTAGAACTGACAGTAAAGCACAGCCTTTAATTAAGAGTCCAGAAATGTAGCAGGCAGAGCTTACTGCCATATGTATGAACAAAGATATAAAAGAATTTGAGGGAAAAGAGGGATTTATGTATCTCTCAGTCAGCCTACTAAACCCAGAAACAGTTTTGCAGCAGACCAAAGCCAAGCTTGCTGTGTGGTTTCCATTTCACCACATACTCCTAGTTACTTAACAAATTGAACCAAATAGAGAATAACTTAGAGATAAAGACACCTTGTTTTTGTGGGTTATTTTCAATGAATTAAAAAATAATCTACAGTGACTATTGCTGCTGTTGAAGAGCATGTACATTTTCCCTTTGATTATTTCCCAAACGTAATATGAAAATCAGAATGAGTGAGGAAGATCCACAGGCAGGATAAAGATATAGAGTAAAAAATACTGACCAGAACCCTGGTGTTATCTGAAAAATCTATCCCCTCCTGCTGTAATCACTAACATGCAATCCAATACTGCTAGCAATAACTAATGTTTTGGATGCTATCATCTTATCTTTTTTTTTGTAGAAGCATTTGTGAACAGTTGTGTTTCCTGGGTCAGTATCTCATTCCCACATGAGACTTTTCTTGTGTTGAGGATTTTCCAATAATCACATGTCCCTCTCTCATCAGTGATAGGCCTTTTTTTCAAGAAAATTCCTGCCACGAACATCCCTTGCAAGGGTCTTTGTATGGATTTGTAAGCAGAACGCAGTTAACCATTTTTTTTTTCCAATGGAGCCAAACTGCTTTGGGCACTGTGTTCAGTGCCTCTGGCAGTCATGATTGATCACATGGAAGATCTGAAAGTGTCATTCTGAGTAAAGTACATTGCAGTTGTGTATAGGAAGCTGCCAGGTGCTAGGTTTTTCTTTTGTTCCCTAAGAGAAGGAGCAGAAAGCTTTCTTCCCTTGGTCTTGAATTTTATTTTTTTTTTAATCTAGAAGTTGTCTTAAAATCTGTCAGTAGAGTAACGGGAATAAGGACCATGGAGCCATTCAGGACCCTGAAATTATGTACCCAGCTCTGTCACTGATATACACCGTCAACTATGCTTGGATGCTTCATTGTCTTGATTGTATTTCTGCTGCCTCTGACCTGCTTCCTATCTTCTCCAGTTAAGCTATAAATTCCTCACCCAGGAATTTAACAGATTATCTCCTCTCACAGCAGTTGGTTTGTGCTGGGTGAGATCACAGAACAATAATTAAATCAATCTAATTAATTCAGAAGATCTGATGAGTTTTCACATAGTTTGGATATCATGGTGTCTCAACAATACCTGACTGAATGTGCCTTCTCTTATTAGATTTTGAGCCTGAACAGTCCAAGCTGTTTCTCTAAAGCTTGAAAGAGAGACTATTTGAAGATTCCACACAGAAGCAGAACATAGGAATAAACCTAGGAACCATGACAAAATGGATGCAAAATATAAGGTGGAAGAGATAAGTCTGCAATGGAAGGGTCCATTTGGTCCGTGCCAGTATTGCTTTTCCAGCACAGCTGATTTTTATCTTTCTCTACCAAAGAATAGCACATCACAGTGTCACTTCATGAGAAACAACTCTATGTGCCTTGCTTGACCTGGGGTCCCATTTTCTGCTTTTGCATCAGTCCTCTAGCAAAAGATTAGCACTGTGGTTGACGGCTAAATACGGCATGGTTGGCATCCAGCTGGGTGTCATTCCAGAATTTCCTCCTCTCCTCTCTCAGTCCTTATGATGCGTTAAAGCCTGGGTGCTTATTCCAAATCATCAGACCATATCATTTAACAATGTTTGGCAAGTTTTATTTATTAAATATTTTCCAACAAAAGCCTGTAAGGCAACAGAAAAGTAAAGCGTAAAATACATTTGACTTAATTGGCAGCAGCAGACTGCATGCGTCAGAAGGAATTAACCTCCAATAAAGCAGGATGTGCAGGAAACACAATGTACTGGTTTGATACGGTCTTTCAAAGCTACCACTTCCTGGAACAGAGGCAGAAACACAAGTTGGTTAAGCCTGGAAAAGGCCATTGGATGTATGTGGATGCAATAACTCTCAAAAGATCCCAAACATGCATATCTAGAAACTTAGCAAGAAGGAATTCAAGATTCTCTTTCCATGTTAGGGATTCCATACTCTTTTTCCCATTCAGTGTTTGGATCCAAGGCACGTGCAGCAAAGTGTATATGCTTCACATCCAAAGACTCACCCACAACGTCCTTGCCCAGTCTATGATCTGAATATCAAAGCAATCAGACCAGACAGCTATCTTTTTTGGAACACCCTTACCAGTGAAGATATAAATAAATGATTGATCCAAAACTACACAGCCAATATCTTCAGAAACCTGCCCGAAGTGAGCAGACGTGCTTGAAAACTATTTATAAGAAGCTGAAAAAAGAAAGGGCTTTATGTTATTTTTTGAGGTAATGATGGATGGACAGAAACATATGGCTGCAGCAAAGAAGGACAAAGAAACCCTTGCCCTGGTTTAAAGATTCATTTTCACTTTGCTGTGTAAATGACGTGGCCTCATTTTTCAAGGTTAAAAGAAATAAAGAAAGAAGCTGGCTTGGAGAGAACGTCTGTCATGAAAGTGTTGATAAGGATGTTCTCTAGTACAAATTGCACCTTTTCTTTAAGGAATTCACAGCTTTTTGGTAATATTAACAAATAATCCTTCAATGTATGCAAGCAATACTCATGGCAAACTGAGGCCTGGGCCTAGTAACACCTTGTGAGATTATTTAAAACAGAAGTTGACTAATTCTTATTTCCACTCAATAAAATAATTAAACTTCATTTTGGCCAAGTGGGACGAGGTTTTGGAATTGGAAGTCAGGTAAAATCTCGTTCTTGTAACAGCAATTAATCATCTACTTAATTTTGAAGTATTTAAATCATATTGATGTCAGTGTGACTAAACCAAAGTTTAAATGAAAGTTCTTCTTTATATTATGTCCTGATTTCAATAAATGCGTGTGAATGTGCTTTTCTGAATTGAGACAACAGTGATTTAGACCACAGAGAGGCTATGTCTCCTTGCTCACCCTTTTTTTCAGGAAGAAAAAGCAACGTCATTCTTAGCTGATAGGATCTGGTCCCTCAGGGTCATTCTAGAGATAACATTCTTGTGAACTACCCTTTGAAAACAAAGCTAAACAAAAAACCTTCTCACAGAATCCTGAACAAAAACATAATAGCTAGTTTCAGGCTAAATTATTATTTTTTATTTTATTTACAGTTTTAAAAGATCTACATTTTGAAAAATTTGTGTCTAATAGGCCCCTCAGCTCCATGGCTTGTTTTTAAAATATTCAGACAACATAGAGCTATGTATGGTCCTTCAAAATGGAAGTACCCAACAGCACTGGACAACTTGGGTGATATGGGCCTCATTTTCTCAGTATTTCAGCTGCTTCCTGTAACAAACGGGATTGCTCAATGGCTTGGTCTTGGACACAGGGCACCTTGCATCCCTATGAGTAAGTAAATTGCTGAGAAACATAGCAGGAGAAAGTATTTGACACTCAGTTATGCGAGGTAGATGTTCAACCAACATAAATTGTCCATGGGAAGCTATGAAATAAACAGCACCTAAACATATTATAATATATTTGAAGTAAATGAAGCTAAGTCCATATAAGCCAGAGAGGGCATCTCCTTGAACTCCCATCTTTGTAGGCAGACTTCTGTGCAACTGCTTATTTTATTGTCAGAACTTTGTTGTCGTTTGCTAATCCTTGACCACAATTTTGGGAAACATGTAGGTATCAACAATTCGAGCAAAGCAAGTTTTACTTTTTTGCAGTACTTATTTATTTATCTGCAGTTTAAAAAGAGAGAATTGAGGACTAATGGTCACTAA
Organism: Mesitornis unicolor; assembly: GCF_000695765.1. Taxonomy (NCBI): domain Eukaryota; kingdom Metazoa; phylum Chordata; class Aves; order Mesitornithiformes; family Mesitornithidae; genus Mesitornis; species Mesitornis unicolor. The sequence continues at coordinate 25,839 of NW_010168729.1, forward strand.
CTGTGCCCTGACGGTAGCTGTTTAATGAGGATAAATGATGAGTGTTGTGTCAGCTTAGAAAGCAGCAACAAAGTCCCAGTAAGCAAGCAAGCTGCCTCTTCCATCTTCTGTAGTAAGATCCATTTTTATACTCTCTTCATGACCTAAATCTTCATATCCTCCAGTCTCTCCCTCCCTTCAAGAAATGCCCTTTTATTTCTGAACTCATTGCTTTCCCTTCAAGTGTGCTGCTTTATTTTTTTTTTTGCTGTCTTGTGGAAAACTAAGAAGTGCCCTCCTTTGTCATTATCTTCAATACAGCTCTGCCACATCATCATTTGCTTCCTTCAGAGATCACTTTTTATCCCTTTCCTAATTGTGTTCTTGCCACGCTCTGAAAATTCTCAGCTGCAGATGCTCTTCTTGTGCTCTCTCCGTCTCTTTCACAATGCAGAGGGTTTCACAGTTTGTCCTTTTAAACTAATTTTCTGCTTGATATACTTGTTCTTTGAGTACATAAACAGACTATCAGGCAAGGCAAGCAGAAGACGCTAAGAGCTATCTGAGTTCACAAATAGTATTGTGGCTCCTGAAATCAGAGAGAAGCGGCAGAGAATTTTGCTCCCTTTGAGTCAATTATAGAATTTCTATTGGTTCAACTGAAGCATTGTTTACCAATAACATTTGTGGGGCAGTTTAAGAACTGCCAGATATGAGCATATGTGGGAGTGGAATGGAGACAGGCAATAAATTTTTCATGCCTTTTCAAAGATGCTCAAGGCCAATCAGAGAATTATACCATGAGATTTTTCCCCTCTTCTGGAGCAAGTCACCTGGAAAAGAATAGAGAGATGATAGGGTCCCTGTTCTGTGCTTTGCATCACCAACTGGGGGAGATCCAGGAGCCGATAAATACCACCAGGCAAACAGATGCTGTATGAGCTACATCTGTTTCAAGCACTGCAGAATAAACACCGGGCTTCCTATATGGCTGATTTATGCAGGGCTGACGTAGTCCATGATGCCTAGGACCTGGAGAATTTTTTCAGAATTTTTTTGAAGCTAAACAGAATTCTGAGAAGTATTAGATATTGATACTTGAATATCTTCCTGATCCGTACAGAACCATGTCTCATCTTTTTCACAAGGACTGTCCACTTCTTTTACCCTCTTTTTTTCCATCACAGTTGGAAACTGTGATAATCTGGCTACTAGTATTGCTGAATCAATTTTATAAACATTTTAATTTTTAGTAATGGTCTATATTACCAACGAGACATTTCTTACAGGCAACAAACATTGGTAGTTTGTATTACATCAGATTACTAGTGGCACTTCAAAGATACTCTGGGATGAATAGTTTCCATAAGGAAAATGAAAACAGATCTTTTGCTCCTGCAAACTGCTTTAACACATTTGAAACTGATAGTGCTGATCTACATAAGCTGAGAATGTGAACCGGTGGGTCTCGCTCTGTGTTATAGAGAAAGTTAATTGTCGTAATGAAATGACTTATGATTTCACTAACATTCTGTTAAACTCCTCTTACAATTCCTGTGGTGCTTTCACACCAGTAACTCCTGCAGTTCACAGTAAAAAGAAAAAAAATGCATAGATAATTTGATATGCCACACTTTGCTGTGATTTCTATACTGTCTCTTAGCTCTGAAACCTCAATGTTAGTGCACTAGTGATGTAGTTCATTAACTGCCCATAAAAGGCCAAACATACATTTTTTAGGTTGACATCTATGCTTCTCTTTGTTTTCTAGGACTTGCCAGATGTTTTTTACCGAAGGGCTCTGAGTAGGGTTCTGTCACTGATCACCTCAAAGTCACTGGAAAATTTTTCTACTTAGTAACAGTAGAATTGTTCTAAAATTATGTGCACGTGTTGCGTTACAGAATAGCAAATAATGCTGCCATAAGTTCACATGACTTGCATACAAGCTGCAGGCATCTGTACCAACTAAACTTTCCTTGACACAAAATAAATTCAACATGAGATAGCTGTGGAGTCTGATGGGAAATGGAACCATGAAGGACATCAAGGCTGAGGCTGAGTCTTGTCTCTGCCAGCTGAGGATGGGTTAAGGTCACTGCAGTCAGCCTCCTTATCTCAGAGGACATCAACAACCTCCACTATCAAAAGACAGATAAGATCATACTTTGACTCAAGCGATAGTAGTCCTCTCTTTATCCATTCCTTGAGGGTGGAGTGTGAAGCTTCCTCCTAAGTTCAAACTCCAATAATATGGAAGAGGACTAAAGAAGGTTGGCATGGAGCTTCACTACTTCTATGAGCAAAGGATGCTCAGAAAATAAAAAGGAGAATAACTATAAAAGAACATTATTTCTGATGACAGTTGTTTCTGACACAATTGGTGTTTTCATTATTTTCAGTTATTTCAGTACAGAGTTGAATAATGAGAGTATTCTAAGTAAATTTGGAAAATGCTGAACTCATGCAAAATGAGACAAGAGAACAATATCTCATTAAACAAAGAGTATCTAAAAAAAGTTACAAAAAACACAGCTTGTGCATTTCCTAAACTTTTCTTCTAAGACTTTCAAAGGTTTTTCTCAGAGGTGGTTTAATCTGTGGGAGCAGACATTTCTGGAGTAGTCTCTAGGGATGAAACAGTCACAGAGAGGTCTTAGCAAGAACCTGCCTTTATCTTGAGAAAGCAGATGGGGATGTTGATCAAAGACTCCTCCCTGTCCAGAAGGAGTCTGGAGAGGAGTCTCATACTCTGACACTGCACATGGTGTCAACAATCTGGTCAAAAAGAGACCTGAAGCAAAAAAAGCATTAAGAACTCACAGATGGAGTCCCTCACCCGCCTAGCCCCAAAATGAGAGAAACCTGACATCCTCCATGCTCACTCTCCCAGCAGCTGCTCTCCCAGCCTTGCTCCATCGTGCCTGTGAGGTGACACCACAATAGTACAGCAGAGCTCAGTGGCAGTGGGAAATAAATCTAGGAAAATAGCTAGCAGGATGGGAGGTCAGTCCTGAGATACACAAGCAGCAAGCATGAAACTTGACAGTTGACAAACGCTTCCAAGCATGTCTTCCTGCAGGCCTCATTAAGAAATGTGGTTAGAGTTGGAGACCAGCGGCTTATACACCACAGAGCCCAATAAAAAGTGAGCGAAGATGTCATAGTTTTTGCAAACTTCTGTCAAAACCTAGGATTATGCATCCGTTAGAAGGAGGAGAAAGAAAAATACCCCATCACATTTGAGATCTTTGGAGCAGCTCTACATAACATAAAGCAATAGCTGTGAAAACAGCAGCCTCAGACGGGTCATCTTGGTAGCTGGATGAGTTGGTCCCACCAAGTCAACCCGTCCCACAAAGCTTCAAAAGGGAAAAACAGGAAAGGACATTAAGTTATCAATCCTGCTTGAGCACCACTGCCTTCTTTAGGAAACAGGATTTACTTTCTATGAGCAGGTAGCTGAGCCACTGGGGAAGGTGATGGATCCTTTCTGGGGAGGAGGAAAAAGAGGCAATCTAATCACAGAATCACAGATTCACAGAATGGTAGGGGTTTGAAGGGACCCCTGAAGATCATCCTGTCCAACCTGACTGCCAGAGCAGGATCACCCAGAAAAGATCATACAGGAATGTGTCCAGGCGGGTTTTGAATATCTCCAGAGAAGGAGACTCCACAGCTCCTCTGGGCATCCTGGACCATACTCTTTTACCCTCACAGTAAATAAGCTTTTCCTTATGTATAGGTTAAAATTTTCATAGAATCATAGGATTGTTAAAGGCAGAAGGGACCTCAAAGATCATCCATTTAAACTCCCATGGATAGGAACATTTCCCACCAGACCAAATTGCTCAAAGCCCTATCCAACCTGGCCTTGAACACTTCCAGAGAGGGGACATCCACAGCTCCTCTGGGAATCTGGTTCAAATGTCTTACCACCCTCACAGTAAAGAATTTCTTCCTAATATCCAGTCTAAATCTACCCTCTTACAGTTTAAAACCATTCCCTCTTGTCTTATCACTACCTGCCCTGCTAAAAAGTCCCTCCCCAGCTTTCCTGTAGGGCCCTTCAGGTACTGGAAGGCAACAATAAAGTCTTTCTGGAGCCTTCTCTTCTCCAGGCTGAACAGCCCCAACTCTCAGCCTGTCTTCACAGGAGAGGTGCTCCAGCCCTCTGATCATCTTCATGGTCTCCTCTGGACCTCCTCCAACAGCTTGATGTCCTTTTTGTGTTGGAGACTCCAGAACTGAACATAGTACTCCAGGTGGGGTCTCACTGAGCAGAGTAGAGGGGCAGAATCAGCTCCCTGGCCCTGCTGGCCACACTTCTCTTGGTGCAGCCCAGGAAGCGGTTGGCTTTCTGAGCTGCAAGTGCACATTGCCGGCTCATGTTGAGTTTTTCATTGATCAACACCCCCAAGTCCTTCTCCTCAGAAATGCTTTGAGACATTCTCAACCCAGCCTGTATCTGTGTTTGGGACTGCCCCTACCCAGATGCAGGACCTTGTCCTCGGCCTTGTTGAACTTCATGAGGCTGACATGTGCCCACCTCTCCAGCCTGTCCAGGTCCCTCTGTCTTGACCACACTACACATCTTGGTGGCAGAGGAACTTGTGGATGTTGAGGCTGACTCTGTATTGACAACTTACTGCTCCCAGCAGCAACTTGGAAAATAAACGTAATCTCATGCTACAGCCATCTTCTAGTCCCACAGTCACAGCATGAGATTTCACAGAATGGAAAATACCTCTTGGCCTACAGCCCTTCATGTCTGATGTTCAGTGAGGAGAGGGTTGGTTGCTGTCACCCCCTTGTCCATAACTCAGCCCTCGGGACTCCTGTCTCTGCAGGGATCTGGAGAGAGACGCTCCATCTGTTTTGGGAACAGAAATTCCACCTGGGTGGTGAGAACTGCTGTACCAGTGCCTGGGGACACAACCTGGATCAGAGATGTTTCTGTTCATTTGGTGATATGCACAGCTCTCAACATGTGAATTCCCCTTTTGCCCACTGGGCCCAAGGTACAGTCCATTTTTAAGGATAATCAGTGAAAAATAAAGAAATAAAAATAAAGAAAAGAAAAAGGAACAGAACCAAAGCATGTTTTTCTCCATTACCATAAAGAGGGCTTGTGAATGCATGGTATTAGTATCCCAAAAGCTATTAAACTCCTTAGTGATGGGAAACAGATGGAAAATAAGACGAATTCACAACTCATGTTAGACTGAATTGAATTCCTTTAATTTCACACAATGAATAACATATGAATAG
>NW_010168730.1:0-13347 GCF_000695765.1 Mesitornis unicolor
CATGGTTTTCATGGGGTTTCAGTGCAAGGGAAGGCCTATATAGATACGAAGACTTAGGGCTTCAGGCTCAGGCTGAATCTATGGTGAACTCATTAAGTCAGTTTTGTTCAGCTCTTCATGGTTTTCAAGGAGATATTTGATTGAAATTTACTTTTTTTGCTGAAATTTCAAATAATTTATGTGCAGCATACAGTGAATACACTCCAGTGATATCTGTGAAATGTAAAGTGTTTCATAGTGGAGTGAATTTGCTTTGTTTGTGCCTGACTGTGTTTTCTGGATCTTTAATTCTGTGTTCTGTTGTACTCGCTCTAGATGATGACTGGATTTACTGAACTTGTTAATCAGTAAATGTAGCTGCTTAAGCTTATATGGTATAACTGTAGAAAATCAGACTTTCTTTTCTGGACTGCTGCAAGTTTTCAGGCGAAACTTTGCTGCTCAGTAGAATTTGGCTTGTTATAAACAGTAGATAAAGTTACCAACCAGAACATGTCAGTATGCATTCATTGTTCTAAACTGCAGCTGCACTTTTAATCTCTGAAAGATACTGATGGTTGTGTGTCCTTGGCTATATTTTCTGTTGTTTAAGCAAGTAGAATATTTTCAAAAGAAAATAGCTTAGTGAAGTAGTTATTTGTCCTGTTTAATTTGCATATGTTGTTGTGATAATATTTGCTTCACAAATAGGAGAAAAGGGGTGATTTTATAAAATAATAGCATGACAGTCTTCCACCTAATCAAGAATTTATGCAGAATCATTGCATCTGTTTTCTGAGAACTGTATCTTTAAACTATGAATCATAGAATCATTTGGTTGGAAAAGACCTTTAATATCATTGAGTCCAACCATAATGTGCCCACTACTAAACCGTGTCTCTAAGCACCTCTTCTACCCGTCTTCTAAATACCTCCAGGTAAATATCTCCAGCTATGGTAACTCAACCACTTCCCTGGGCACCCCGTTCCAGTGCCTGATAACCCTTTCAGTGAAGAGGTTTTTCCTAATATCTAATCCTCCCCTGAACAGCAAATAAAATTACTAGCAAGGCTGTATTTAAAACCAAAAGTATTAGTTTGGCAGAAAACCTGGAATTAGAATTTATATCACAGTCTGTTTTTTAAAAAAAGCTTCTATTTTTTTGTAATAACTACAAGAAAACATCAAGCAGCCCCACAAACAGGGAAAATCTCTTCCTAAGTATAGTTAAAGTATCTCACTTCTTTTTGTAAGCTTGAGAGTAAACAAGCTGTTCTGTCGTAACATTTGAGGGCCTCAGCAGAGTTAATGAAGATTAAAACGGGACAGTTGGAGCTGTCAGCTCCTCCACTGTATCACATGTCAGAATTTCGATTGGAACACAAGGCTGACTGCATTTACCTGAGTCTGCCAGTCTGCAAATGTTCACGGCTGAGGTGTGTACTTAGCCATCAGGGTGTTCAGATGTTCTCATTTTTGACGTGGTGACATCCATCAGAGGAGTGGGGCAGGCAGATGAGAGAGGAACAGCTTTGGTCCTCTCTTTTTAATCTATTGCTGTAAGCCTGCCAAAGCCTGAGATGCCCACTGTATGATGGCTGTAGCTGTAATTAAACAATTAACATCATTACAGGTTTTAGGTTTTCATCACAAAGGCTGTGTGTGAAGAAAAGCCAGTAATGCTTTTTAAAATTTAAAAATGTTTAAAATATGACAAAAACAGTGGTTTTTGTGTATTGTGAAATATTTTTAATATTATCTAGTTCATGGGAGTATTATCCACTGTGGCCTGACAGCCTATAAAATAGGAACTCTAAGTAAAGCCTTCAAATATTTGAACGTTAGAGCCAGCTGTCTTGTTTTCTTGTAGATGTAATGAGGATTTATACTTGCATTTTTTTTTTCACAGTTCCTGAAAGAGAAAGTGTTTTATTTTAAAAATTGTTGTTTTAGCACCTTGATTTCTACAAGGTTTTGTCCTTTGGTATACTAAAATTAAGTGTTTTCTTAGTATAATACACATGAAGACTGATACACTTATTTCTTTATAGTTTGAAATATGTGAGATATATTAATAGTTAATTAAAGGTAGATTATTAACCTCAGTACTGTGTCCACGATACTCTAGGGGTTCTGGTGTTTTGTGGTTGATTTAGGGGGAGTTGGGGTTTGGTTTTGTTTTGTTTTCTAGTTATTTAATACTTTTAGCAACTTTGCAATATGTTTGAAAGTACAGCTTTTGCAGTCACCCTGAATGTGACAGGTAAAAAAGGATGGAGAAATACACAGAATGGAGGTCCAAGATAATGGAGTGTATTGACCTTTGCTGTTTCCTTCCATTGTTCTTGCTCCTCCATTTTTCCACTTCCCTTAGCCTTCTCTGACTCTTCTTTGTTGTTCCTTTGTTGGGTTTCTCTTCCTGCTCCAGGAGGTCTTAAATGGAGTTCAAATTCATAGTGTCTGTTTACTTTTCTTTACTAAATGAATTTGACCCCTGAATTAATTCTGGCAAATTTCTTTTAATATCTAAAGAAGACTTTGATAGTGAGACTCCTTTATTTTCTTCATTAAAATAATAACTTGGTCTCTGGCATTGTATTTAGAGAAACCTGTGCTAATTCCTTCAGGTGAAGTAACCCTGCTGTTGAGAAGGAGCTGCAGTTGGTTTTTAGAGAGAGGAAGAGGTTTTTGAGGGGAGCTGTCCTGCTAGAAGAAAGAATTGGGTGGAAACCAGCATATTCTGAATATTGAGCCAAACCTTTTAATTCTGCTGTTGATTAGAATATCTAAGAGAGATGGTTCGTGCTGAGATACATAGGATAGTGAAACTGGCTGCAGAGGTTTGTTTTTCTATGAGACATCATGTTTTAGTTTCCTCTTGATGATTATTCACCATCATTTAGTGATCTTGGTTTTGTCAGAGTAATTACAGAGTAATTACTCAAGTCTCCAGCTCGGTTCAGAGGTTTATTCCCTCCAGGTTTTACATCAGTCTGACAGGGTCTTGTGTTCCATTCTTGTGTTCCATATACACACAGCTCTTACTGTCACTGCATTGCCTCTGCCACTGGACAGCAACAGATAGTCAAGTAAAACTATCCACAAAACCAGCTTTTACAGAAAGAGAGAATGGCATTTAACATTAAAAGTGCAAGTAGGCTTTAATTTATTGTTTTCCAGAACTGAAAGAGTTTTGGCACTGTTGTGGTTTATACAGTTGTTCTATCACCCGATGACCCTTCCCGACCTGGGGAGGGGAATAAGGAAAAGGAAAGTACATCTGTTGGTTGAAATAGAAATAGATTTAATAAAATAATAATAACCTAATATTAGTAATAGCATTACTATTAAGTATACAGGATTATACTCAGCCAATATTGTGGGCTAGTAGGCCTTAAGGGTAGGATGGTAGACAAATCCCTCTTCAGGTGTCAGCCATGAAAGAAGGAAGAGGGAAGAAGCTGGGCCATTCCCAGCAGACTCCCCAATTTGTAGTGAATGTGGCAATTATGGTATGGAATAATACAAATTGGTCAGCTTGGGGTCAGCTGAGGGTCAACTACCCTGGCTTTGTGCTTCCCCCAGCCTCTGTATTTGTTTATATCAAAACTGCTGAAGACCTTGATAATCACATACCAGTGTTAGCTGAAAGCTATAACAAAGTGTCTTACCCTTAAAAAAATTGCAGTTCTCCTGGACAAAAAAACCCCTGACTCTAAAATTCTGTCCCAGTAAACCAAGACAGGCATGTGTAGGCTGGAGTTAGCATTCCTGTTGGTTCTGAAAAAGGTGCTATCAGCCTTTGAAATAGAATCATAGAATGTATTGGGTTGGAAGGGACCTTTAAAGATCATCTAGTCCAACCCGCATGCAGTAAGCAGGGACATTGTTAAATACTATCAGTATTTTTCCATTTCTGCTGCTGTTGTGGTTTAATCTCAGCCAGCAGTTAAGCACCATGCAGCCACTTGCACATCTCCCCCTGCCCTCAGTGGGATGGAGGAGAGAGTTGGAGGAAGAAAGGAAAAAAAAGAAAGCCCTCATGGGTTGAGATAAGAACAGTTCCATGATTGAAATAAATTATTATTATTAATTATATTATTATATATTGTTGTTATTATTTGAAATTGTAATGAAAACAAAAAGAGAGGCATAACCCCAAAAAACCAAGTGATGCAACCACTCATTACCTGCTGACAGATGCCGAGCCAGCCCCCAGGCAGCCATTGCACCCCCCTGGGCAATTCCTCCCAGCTTACATACCGAGCATCATGTCTTATGGTATGGAATATCTCATTGGCCAGTTTGTGTCAGCTGACCTAGCTGTGTCTCCTCCCAGCTTGGAAGGGCAGGGGCAGTAGGAAAGACTGAAAAAGTCCTTGGCTTACTGTAAGCATTGCTTGGCAACAACTAAAACATAAGTGTGTTATCAACATTATTTTCAGCACCAATCCAAAACATAGCCTTGTATTAGCTACTGTGAACAAAACTATCCCAGCCAAAAGCAGCACAGTTGCTCAGCAAAGTATCTGTTTTGAAATAGCAACTAGAGGTTTCTGGAACAAGCCCACAGTTGGAGGATTGTTAATCTGGAGGAAAGTTTATTCTTATGAATGACAATGAGATAATCAATGAAAAAGTTTATTTTCAGAGTCTTTAGAAACAAATGGTGAAGACCATGTATGTAAAAGTGCAACTCAAAGGCATGACCTTTCTTACTGTGCTTTAGTTACCTAAAACTTATAACCTAAGACTGTCTGGTGTGTTTTACTCTCCTGGGCTTATGTTTAAATGTTGACTGGCTGGTGCTAACTGCTGGCTATAAAATGATTGCTGATTTGTGAAGAGTACAGTCTTTCAGTAAGTATAGTGAAGATACCCAAAATAAAAGCTGCTTTGTCTCAAAAAATTGCTTATATTTGAAGTCATTTGATTCCAAGGCAACTAACACCAGCTCTGTGTAGGTTATTTTGACTGTTGTTATTTTTTAACATTTAGAGTCGTAAAATAACATTACTTTGATCCAGAATCAGTCAGACAGACATTTGTCTTTGTATCACAGTGCATTTGCTTTGGGCTTTGTATAGCTTGTGTATTGGTTTCTGTTAGTCTTCATAGTCACACTGAATGGTGGAATAATGTAATTGATGAAATAATCTATTTAAAATAATAACATTTTTTGTAATTTTTTCTTCTCTTCAGCTATAATCTTCTGATAATCATGGAGCCATATTTTGCTGGTTTTAAGCACGTGCAGCAGGACTATGAAGTCACTCTAGAACTCGCAAGTGAGGAGACTCAAAAAACTAAAAATGCACAAAATTCTAGGACAGGGTCTTATGGTGTCAGTATTAGAGTCCAAGGAATTGATGGACATCCTTACATAGTACTAAACAATACAGAAGGATGTTTGCCAGAAAATCCTCCTCCTCCTGGAAAAGAACAGCAGGTCATTTCTCAGACTGTAAGTAAGCCAGACATAGACTCCAATACTGCTTTTAAATTGGAGGACAAGAACAGTGAACACACAAAGTTTCCTGGGACACTGCACGTGCAACCCTGTATGCTTAAAAGCCTAAAGATAACCAATCTGGATGAAAAGGAAAATGGAATATCAGATCCTAAAGATGGAGCAATGAAGTCCTCCAATTTGTTGAACTTTCAAAGACATCCTGAACTTTTACAGCCTTATGATCCTGAAAAAAGTAACTTGAGCTTGGATAATTATCAATCCTCTGTGTGCAGTATATCTAGATCTTTTGCAGATGAAGATAAAAATGAAGCGAAGCCTTGGATTTCCTCATCTAAAGTGGTGTCCGTACAGAATACAAATACATATCTTGCAGAGCCAACCAAAGCAAATTCAAAAAAGATACCTTTGAACAGGTCAGTAGAAGTGGAAGACCAAAATAAGCAGCTGTTGGATTGTCCCAGTAGCACAATCAGCTCCAGTGAAGTGTGTGTTTCAGAATCATTTTCATCTGCAGGAGGATCCCCATGTGTTAGTCCCACTGCTTATCCAGAGCCAAGAAAGCCTAGACCAGACGTTCTTCCCTTCCGCAGACAAGATTCAGCTGGGCCAGTATTGGATGACTCACGAAGATCATCATCCTCATCAGCTACTCCCACTTCTGCAAATTCCTTATACAGATTTTTACTTGATGACCAAGAGTATGCCATCTATGCAGACAACGTTAATCGACATGAAAATAGAAGATATATTCCTTTTTTGCCTGGAACTGGTCGTGACATTGACACTGGTTCACTTCCAGGAGTGGATCAGCTAATTGAAAAGTTTGATAAGAAAGTTGATCCTCACAGAAGAGGTAGGTCAGGAAAAAGGAACAGAATTAATCCAGATGATCGTAAAAGATCAAGAAGTGTTGATAGTGCCTTGTCAGTAGGTCTTGATGTAAATTCAGATCATTTAGGTGAATTCAGTAAAAGCATGGGTAAGTCAACTGAGCACTTGCTGAGACCATCTAAAGTTTGCCTTCACAAGCAGCTATCCAGAGATCAAAAGTCACCTTCCAAAGAGATTAAGATTTCTGCTCGAAGTATTGGAAAACTGCAGACACCTGGTAAAGACGCTCAGAACAGCAACTTCAGTTCTTTGCAATACCATAAACAGAATGGAGCTGATACTGAGAGCTTGATGTTTAGGTCATCTACACTCCCAGGACAAAATAAAAGAGAGGAAGTTAGAACAGTAACCTCTACTTTGTTATTGCCAAACCGAATCACACTTCCACCTGATTCAGGAGCCAAGAAGATTTCTGTAAAAACATTTTCATCTGTCCCTAATATACAGGTAATGTTGAATTTACTCTTTAAGTTGTGTTTTGCACTCTAGCATACCCAAACTCTCATATTGTTAAATGCACATTTTTCTGCTCTTCATTAGAACAAACTCCCATCACACGAGACTTCCAAATAGGATAGCAGAATTGTTCTGGAGAAATGCAAATACAAAAAATTATTCTTCTAGTTGCAGTTATAGAAAGCACAGTTTGTAAAACAACTTATTCTTGTGCGGGTGAAGGAAGATGGTGGGGCTAAAGAAAATTATTGAAGATGATGTTCTGATGATTCTTAAGCGTAAGTGCACAGCAGTAGAATGCTGAAATATATGTAACTCCATGCAGAATTATATTTTCTTTCTTTTGGTGTGGAGTGTGCTTTCTTCTCGCAGTAAGCCAAAACCAAAACTCCGATGGATCTTTGTGAATCTTTAAGTCCACAGTACATAATTTTTTTCATAATAGAATAGAATGGAGAACTTCAGTTATACAGGTTGTATTTGTCACCACCATATGATTATGTTTTTCACATAATGTCTTGTCCTTTTAGGCAACTCCTGATCTCTTAAAAGGCCAGCAAGGTCTTGCACAGCAAACGAATGAAGAGACTGCTAAACAGATACTTTACAATTACCTTAAGGAAGGGTTAGTAAACATAGTTAGCTTTTGGAAAGAAGACTGTATTTTCTTAATGTTTATTTTCTATTGCATTTAAAATGTGAAACTGTAAAATCAAAACAGCAACTAAATGAAATGTCTGTTTCATAATTCTGTGCCTCAGCTGTGTCCTTTAAGGCATTATAGGACACACCTAGGCAAACAGGACTTTTTGCCTTAGGTTATTGCATAGAATTTGGTGAAATGTACTTGAAATTTGTGAATCAGAATATGTTTTGTCTTTTTAATACTTCTGGAGTTAAACTTCATGTGATATGGGGGGTTCATTACGAATTCAAATCATACCTCGTGGGCGTTTAAGCTTGTGGGTTTTTTAAACAACAGCAGAAAGTGGTATCTCTTAAGGTTTGACAGAAGCTCTCGTGCTGCTGTGCATTTGATCTTTTTGTCCACCTTAAACTTTTTTACTTGTTATTTTCTAATGATAACTTATTGAAAGGTGAAGGAAAGAGAAATTAATTAAAATATACATGATGCACTTATATTTCTTTGCATTCCTGATGTAGCAGGATGTGGGAGCTGTTGAAGTGTTGTTTTATGGTGGAGTTGTCAGGACTTGAAAAACCTAGTAGTTCTAATTTCAGTATGTTTGAATAATATACATGCTGAATACCTGTCTTTCGACAGCTGTAGTCTTGCAGAAGTTGCAATTAAAGACTTCAGTGAGGATTTTTTTTTTTAATTTGGAATATAAATTTTTAACAGCCTCCCTTTAAACGGTTTAATGAAATCATAGTTAAGATAATTTCTGACTGGTTCATACTCGGGTTTTTTAATGGTGGTGATTTTCAATAGCTTGGACAGTCTGAATTTATCCTGATGTTAATAAAATAGTACCTTTGATCATATTGTTGCTTACTTGTACTGTCTGTGTTTTAGAAGTGCTGATAATGATGATGCCACAAAGAGGAAAGTCAACTTGGTTTTTGAGAAAATTCAGACTTTAAAGTCAAGAGCTGCTGGAAAGACACAGGTTAAAAAGTTTTTAAAGTTGTTTTGGCTTGTTTCATAGTGACAACAGTGTTCAAACAAGTCTTTAAAAATTTGAATCCCCTCACTGACTTCAGTTAGGTAGTTCTTGTAGTCCCTCAGCAGTGTAGCTTTAATTTTAATCATGCATTGAGGAAAAGCTAACATACATAGCTTTAAAAAATAATGGCGGAGCATCTTCTCATTATGCCGATGTAAATAAATCTCTTAAGTGAAGCGAGTATTTTAATTAATGAGAAAAGCAGTAATCTAGGATATCATTTAAAAGACATATTCCAATGATAGCATTTAACACTGCCTATTGAAAAGTTTGTGTCCTGCCATGTGGTGCACTGTTTTTTCAGTTCTGAAGCTAAGTGAAGAAACGCCCAATTATTGCAGTGATAGCGTGAGATTAAAAGATTAAATGCTTACTTTTGATGATTATTTTATCCTTGGGTACAATTAGTCAAAATAAAAATATAAAACACATCTTAAGAAATTACCAAAAAAGCCAGTGTTTGAAAATCTGTCTTGACATATAAGCATGAATCTCTTTGATGTCCATTTTTTCTGTTTGGTGATACCTCAGTCAAACTCGGCTCCAAGTACTTGTGATTTATTTCATACGTTGCCTGATTTGAAGTTTTCTTTAAGTTTGCGTATTTTCTGTATTATATGCAACATGCCTGAAGCAATTACAAAGAAATTTTATGAAAATCAAATCATGGTTCCTTTGAAAATATTAGCTTGGCTTGACCCATGTGAAAAGTCCCTGGTGAGCTCAGGCAGTTGGTGCTACACTTTATTAGCCTTGCTTGTAGCTCTACTTGAGATTTTAAAAAAACAGTTGTCAAAGAACATCTTGGCTGTGTGGGAATAAACATGTCTGTTTAATTGTAGGTTTCGGATTCTTCAGCTGAAGTAAAGGCATTGGTGGAACAAAAAGCAGAACTTGAAAGGAAAGTGGAAGAATTAGAGAAAAAACTGGATCTAGAAATTAGGGTATGGCTCTCTGTTGTTACAAGGCTTTTGACTATTTCAAATATACTTAGAATTCTAAGTAAGTGGGAACTGATAAACCAGCTGAATCTTTTTTGCTTCATATTCTTTTTAATCCAGATATACCTATGCTTCTACAGAAGACCATTTGTTTTAAGTGTAGTTACTCATAGCATTTTTAAGAAATCTCTTAGTATTTAAGGAGTTTGGAGCAGTGAATAAAAATGTGCACACGCACATAAAATTTCTTAGGTATCTGCAGAGGTAAATTTTCATCTGTTGACTACAATGAGACAGACATGGAATGAGAGACAAACTGTTACTCATGTAGCTGCTGTTTAGTAATTACAGCATTATTTTTGCAGTGCTGGATTCAAAGCAATTAAGCACAGCCATGCTCTGAAGACATGAGGAGGGCATCTTGGCTTCTTTCAGTTTGCATTTTGAATCTGTGATAAGAATCAATATACTTGAAACTAATTAGATACCGAGGAGACTTCACTTCTCACCTTTCCAGTAAAAATTAAAAAGCAGTGCTTTGTGTGTTTTAATAAACATTCCGAGCT
This sequence comes from Mesitornis unicolor, assembly GCF_000695765.1. NCBI lineage: Eukaryota > Metazoa > Chordata > Aves > Mesitornithiformes > Mesitornithidae > Mesitornis > Mesitornis unicolor. The sequence continues at coordinate 9,996 of NW_010168730.1, forward strand.
TTTAATATTCATAAATTAATAAGCACGTCTACAAGTGAAAAATATCAAAGTCTTGAAATGGCTTCTTTCATGTATTAAAAAAGAGCCTATAATTTATTTATGCTTAGTCTATTATCTTGCTTAACTTTTGGTGTATAAAATTCAGAACCAGCAAAATTCCAAAGAAGAGAGAGATGCTACGCGAGCAAGCCTGAAAGATCTTCAGTTGCAACTTGAGGAAAGTGTATGTGAAAAAGAAGCCTTAAAAAAGCAGCTGGAAGAAAATGAGAAGGAACTCAGGCAAAACCTAGAGGAGTGAGTTAATTCTAGAAAAGTTATTCCTTGGAATTTGTACCTTTTCTTAAACCTCCTATAGATTAAAAGTACCTGTGTCTGCAGAATATGTTAATGGAATCAGGCAGAGTGATGTTTGTTATTGCAGGAAATGTTTCTACCATTTAAAAAAGGTGTATTTTTAGAATATCTGGATGGAAAAGAAAGATTGCTGAATTTGTAGTCTTCCTGTTAATGCATTTCATATTTCATGGTCATAATATATAGTTCAGGTCTTTAAAATATGGAAACACTTGAGTGCTTTAGTCAAGAATATAGTACCAGTTTCAAAATAAAACACAACTTTCCACTTAAATGTCCACTTAAAAGAGTTCTCATTTTTGCCCCTCTGACATTTCATTTTTCTGTCTCATTATATCCCATTACCTTGTGGGGAACATGGGAATAGGTACTTGCATCTTTTAGTACTTGAAAGAACAAATTAGTATTTCTACAAATTAAAAACTCCTGTCTGATTTTTCCTAAGGCTTTTTCAGGTGAAGATGGAGCAGGAACAACACCAGACTGAGATCAGAGATCTTCAAGACCAGCTCTCTGAGATGCATGATGAACTGGATAATGCAAAACATACTGATGAAGGGGAGAAAGAGGTTCTGATTGAGGTTAGTTACAAATTGTCAGAAGAAGGATGAAAAAATAATCGGAATTGCATAAAGAGCAGGAACTAAGATACAGATAGAAGAAATATGTGCCTTATCTTTTCCCATTCTGTCAATCTGAAAAAGAGTTAGGGGTTTTCTGTCACCTTGGGATGAAAGAGGAATTGGCTGTAGGCCTGATGATTATGAAATAGAGAACACTGCTTATTCCATTTGTTGATAAGAGTGTGTAGAGTATCAATGTATAGTGGTTCAAGAGGCAGATTAGAATTCAGAATGATCCTAATACTTTGGAGAACCAAAATAATGAACTTCTTTTAATACTAGTGCAAAGAACTAGCTTAAGAAATTAATGCTAAGTGTTAAAATGCAAAGTAGGGAGCAGAAGCACAGGCAACAGATCTTGGGAATATTAAAAATGTCTGTATGCAGGACATGCTGAGTATGTGCTGTGTACGTGTTTTGTGCACATGAGGTGTGATTACTCTCTGAAATTACTGTCTTTAATCTCAGACACTGCAGCTGAAAGTTGTACATAAGGGGAATGTCTGGAATGATGGTGATAGTACTGAAAAACATTACCTGTGAAGAAGGACTTTAATCTGAATGGTGGAGTGAGGGAAGATTCAAAAGCACATCGTATGGAATGGTGCTATAAAGGAGATAGTGATCCATTTTTCTGGGCTGTGTGGGGATAGAGTAAGAACTAAGAGACTTAGGTACAGAGATTGAAAGTAAGTACTGGAAACCATTTTTTAAAATTAATATGGATAATTAAACAGTAGAACGTGGCTAACTGGGACAGTAGTAGAATCCCTTTCAATGTAGACTTTTAAGGACAGAATAGATGACGTGTGGCAGTGCCACATCCTTCAGTGCAGGGGATATTTACATTTTCTTTGAAAGTGCAGTTATTTACAGCTTGAGAAATACCAAATTTGATAATTACTGAAGCTGTACATTTTCGATTTGCTGCTGTTGTTTTATTTTGTGTTTGTATACATGCACGTGTGTATTTATTCTTCAGATTCACTGACTGCCCACTTCCTTCCCAGCAGTTTGGAGAGGGGAAATGACTTGCAGGGGAGCGTAGTGCGAGGAGGAAGGATGTAAAGGCATGGACTCAGTTGGGAAGCATTTCTTTTGTCTTCAGAGCTTGCAGAAGCAATTTTCTCTATTCTTTACAGCCAGAAAGATGACAAGGAGTTGTCATTGGGTTCACTTCTCTAGCAGTGTGGGAAACAAAGGTTTTTCTTTGTTCTCTTCTACCTCTTTGCTGCAGGAGGTAGGACTGAGGGAGTTGTTAAATTGCAACTTTAGTTTGACTCCTGCTGTATTTACAGACAACATAACCTTTTCATAGTTTTGCATAATCAGATATGTTGACCCATCATATAAAACATCAGCTATATGTTAGAGTTTTAATGATCTTAGGATTTAGAAAATTTTTAGCTTACTATAAGAGCCATGAAAAATATGTTGGTCATACAAAATGAAGTTGGTCTTGGGGTGCTTATACTTGGATGCTTTCCTCCTCTAAAACACAAACATTGGAGCTATTTGTCATGCATTTATGTTTAATTTTGTTCTTTAGGAGCTGATGCAAATGAAGCAGGATCTGGAAGAAGTATTAATGGCAAAAGATCAACAAGAAGAGATTTTGAGAAAAAGAGAGAGAGAGCTTACAGCTTTAAAAGGAGCACTAAAAGAAGAAGTATCTAGCCATGATGTGGAGATGGATAAACTTAAAGAGCAACATGATAAAGAATTGCTTGATCTACAACAGAGCCTGGAGAAAGCAACAGAGGTGAAATAAGTGATTACAGTTAGTCTCTACAGGGAAAAATCATACCTCTCATGGATGTCCCCTTCTAGATGTTTTCAGATACTATTATTTTCTTAGCAGAACAAATTACCGGTAAAGATTTGGGCTAGGAGATTCTTAGCTGCTGATAAGAAGTTTTATTTCATACACTTTTATATTGCTTTGATTGCTTGTCACAGCTGAAGTTGTGGCCCTTTCTTCAAGCACTTATTACTATGTTTACTTCATTGCAAACTTTGAGATGGAAGAGGTGGGAGTATAGGACAGGGGAGCATTTCCTTGTCTTGTGTTAAATGGTATCACTGAAACCTTGAGGATGCCCTGAAGAGTGCCTGTGTGCTTTGCCAGTTGTGCTGTTGGAATTCAAGTTTTGCAGTTTGTAGCAGTTCTCTGCAGCCCACTGTTCCTACCTTCAACTCCTTGTGTCATGTCCTCTTCCCTGGTTATGTTGTCCCATCTTTTCATTTATTGAGCTTATCTTGTTTACTGAATGGTCAAATGAGTGCTAGAATAAGGGAAATGGCAGGGAGTGAGTATCTGGAAGTAGACAGGAGGAAAACAAAACTGAAGGAATTACCTCTTCCAGCATCAGCAG
>NW_010168730.1:13378-24582 GCF_000695765.1 Mesitornis unicolor
CTTTCTGAGGGGAGGAATAGGAACAGTTTTCAAATGTGCACATCTGTTACTGTTTTGCAAAAGGTGTCCTTTGTGAAGTTATCTTTGCAGAGACGGCAGCACGGAATGTATTGAAGTATTTTTTTTGTAAGGGAACAGCTCTCATAAACTTTGAGCATTACTTTTACAATTTATTTTTTCATATCCCCTTTTCCAATCTTATTTCTGTCATATATTTGAGAAAATTTCTAAAGGCAAACTGTGCTTGACCAATGTAAGTCAAAATTGTAGGCCTAGTTTTGTGCTTAGAAATGTCCATGCTAATTTATATCCTTTACCCACACTTCACTGGTGTTAGGTGAGTTGCAGTTATCCTACTGGTCGTGGCTGAAAACACAATGTAGAACTGAATTGAAACTAGGCTTGAAACTTGAAAAAAGTTTCCAAAGATTTGTGTGCTTTATGAGAAAAATAGGAGGAGGTATAGAAGATGCTGGATAAATATTGTATGGCTGAATTCTGATAAGGAGTATTCTTGCAGGTTTTTTTCAGTGGTTAGCAAAGCTTATATACACTGATTTGTTTACGTAGCCTAGGACTTCCACTTGAGATTGCTTGGCTTTGCTTAAATGTGTTGTTTCTCTTTGTTTACATCATCGTGAAGATATTTGACTCATCTGAGCTGCTTGAACTGAATTATTTTTTTTTCTTTGAGAGAAAAGTAGAACATTTAAATTATCATTTTTTATTATACGGTAATTGTAGTGACAGCTTAACCTCAGTGAACCATATTTCAAAGTTACTGCATGGTAATTTACTGTATTTCAATTATGGAACTGTAATTACAACTGACAAGAAATGAAAGAGTAGTCTGTTTGGAATAACAATAACACAGTCTGGGAAATGGCTGTATGACTGGGTTGCTGTGGCTTAGACGTAGTTATAAATAGCATTTATTTACTTGCATGACGCAGTCTATCTAACAGTAAACTTAAGATGTTCAAAAGTGAAATTTAATTTATTACTATTGCTCTAAGCACCATCATACTTAATTGAAAGTTGTGAGGTTGTTTTTTCCATCTTGCTAGTGTTAGTACCCTCAGTGATTTTTTTTTTTTTGGAAATCCAGCGTTATCTTTATGCCTGCTGGATGAGATCAGTTGTTGAGTTTGTTACAGCATCTATCAGGAAAGTATAACCAATCTCTGCAGGAAGTTAGGTGAGTGATCTGCTGTGATCTTACATATGATGTTAATTATTGGTCTTATAATTAATCTGGTGTGCCCAACAGTGTGTGTGAAAATCTTGTTTTATACAGTTGAAGCTGCTTGACCTCTTAGTTTTCATATTATTGCAAGCTGGAAAGATTTATGTTGGATGGATACAAGAAACATACATCAAAGATGAGTGGAAAGGGCCATTCTGTTGTATTTAATGAGGAAAATAAGTGTGTAAATGCAGTAACAGTGGTTTATCATACACAAAATATGGAAATCGATGTTTGATAAGTCAAGGTACATGGGAGTCTGTATGTACAAGGTTGTTGGTTCTTATGTTACTTCTGTATCATCCAAATTGGTACACTGAATGAAGGTGTTTTGTGATAAGTATTAGGCCGAAGAGGAGGTTTTTGCAGGGAGAAAGGAAGTCATTTTTGTGCCAGTGTTAAATCAAATTACTTTTTCAGCTGCTGCAGACGACAGACAGGTTGATAAGTAACAAACAGTGCATTTAGTCTGTGTGACGAGAATGCCACATGGATCTGTTTTGAAGTCACGCTAGAAACATACTCAAGGTTATCTGATAGGAGAACAGAGCACGGTTGTTTATCATGTATGATTCTGTTCTCATGCTCACTGATGTGGTGGTAGGTTGGGGTTTTTTCGGGTTTCGTTTGTTTGAATGTTTAAATAGAGATTGTTATGTGAAGCCACAGATATTAAGATATTCATTTTCTTTGCTACAGTTTACCTTTTTCACTTGTTTTTGTGTTCCATCTTTTGCTTGTGGTGGTGTTGAGATGGCTGTGATTGTTCTTAATTTGTTTATTAAGACTAAGACCAGACTATTTCCACTTAACAGTAGTAAAAGTTTTACTCTTCCATAACATACCTCTGTGGGGTAATAATTACCTTTAATTTAATAATAAATTTTAAGATGAATGCCTTTCAAGTTGAGAATGGATTTCTCCATCACTGCAAGTACTAGAGCAGCCCTTGTGGCCAAGAAGGCCAATGGCATCCTGGGCTGTATCAGGAGGGGGGTGGTGAGTAGGTCGAGAGAGGTTCTCCTCCCCCTCTACTCTCCCCTGGTGAGACCGCATCTGGAATATTGTGTCCAGTTCTGGGCCCCTCAGTTCAAGAAGGACAGGGAACTGCTGGAGAGAGTCCAGCGTAGGGCTACAAAGATGATCAAGGGAGTGGAGCATCTCCCTTATGAGGAGCGGCTGAGGGAGCTGGGGCTCTTTAGTTTGCAGAAGAGGAGACTGAGGGGAGACCTCATTCATGTTTATAAATATTTAAAGGGTGAGTGTCACGAGGATGGAGCCAGGCTCTTCTCGGTGACAAACAATGATAGGACAAGAGGTAATGGGCACAAGCTGGAACACAGGAGGTTCCACTTCAATTTGAGAAGAAACTTCTTCTCAGTGAGGGTGACAGAGCACTGGACCAGGCTGTCCAGAGAGGTTGTGGAGTCTCCTTCTCTGCAGACATTCAAAACCCGCCTGGACGCCTTCCTGTGCAACCTCATCTGGGTGTTCCTGCTCCGGCAGGGGGATTGGACTGGATGAGCTTTTGAGGTCCCTTCCAATCCCTGACGTTCTGTGATTCTGTGATTCTGTGAATGTGAGTCCCCTCCTGGTTTTAATGTAGTACAAGAAATTATATTATTTAATCTCAGCCAGCAACACAACAGGTCAGAATTGTACTACTTAGCCATCACTGTAGATGAAGTGCCACTGTTTCAGTAAAATTTGGAAAGAGCCTTTGGAAAGTAATACTGTGGGTAAATGGTTGTAGCAAATTGCAACGAGTACTGTTCAAATGACACTGAAGTTGATTCAGCTCAGGAGGGCAGTTGCAAACTGCACAGCACTGTCAAATTTATGTCGGTTTTGAGCAGCAGTCTGCACAAATTATGTTGTTCAGAAAAAGCTGTAATCATCACATTATGAAGAGGCTTATCTAAGCCTGACCTTAACTGATTTAGTCAGGGTTCATCATACTTCTGACCTTGTCCTCAAAATGGTAAAACATGCACTCGGAGTTTAGAAGCAAATTAATTTATCAACACATTTAAGAATGCAATGAAGCTTGTGGTCATGTGAGCTTTGACTGTAAAGTATGTGTTGAGACTTGTGGTAAGATTAAAGAGAAGCAGGAATTTTACCAGAGCAAGTGGTAAGAACAGCAAAAGACAGGGGTTACCTTCTGCACATGCTGAAACTAAAAGTGTGCTCCTCTACGATAACAAAGTAATACAACATTTTGAGCATTGTAGATAAGATGCAGCTTTGGTTTTGTTGTTTGTTTGTTTTTTTTTCTCCCATCTGTATTACGTGATTGTAAATTGAAGTGAATCTTGCACAGAGCTGTAAAGAACTTTGAAATGAAAGTGAATATTGTACCTTTTTCTACCTAACCTGATAATATGATAGTTCTTCAAGGCTAATAAAAATCTCCCACAGAGCAGAAGCTTAACAAACACTAGCTTAAGCATTGTAAATGGTACTGATTTATACTGTTTATGTCTTTCTTGTAGAAATGGCTTGGCATATATAGTTTAAATGTAAAATGAAACATAATCAAATTTAGTGTACTTTAAGACCCTATTTTGGAATCATGCTGTACAAACACCAAGTAGTGGTTACCCAGGTTGCTGAGGGTAAAGTGAAGACGTAATTGATTGTGGAGCATTGCAGAAACACTTTGGTGCAAAAAGTGGTAGGCAAATTTAATATATGTAACTGTAAAATTATATATATGGAAACAAAATAGGATCCCAACTAAGTTCTGTCATTCTAAGGTGAAATCTTTGGATTATAATAAATAGCTTTATAAAAACATCCTCTTGGTAGCAGTAAAAGAAACAAATTATATGATAGGAATTACTTGGGCATAAGAACGTCATATGCTGTGTTTGGGTCTGGTCTGTTCACCTCAAACAAGATCCACAACAATTGGAAAAGATTTAGAGAAGATGAACCGGGATTTCAAATGCTCCTGGTGGGTTTTTTCTTTCCCCTGCTTGCCTGAGGCCGTGTTGAAATAAGATGGGGGTTTTGTTTCAATGGTAGAAGCCATTTGGTAACTGATCTAAACTGTACACAGAGTCAAAGAAGAGTGGAGTGACTGGTCCAAATCAATGCTTCCCCTTTCATGCCCACCCCCCCCTTTTATTTTCTGCTTTCTTTTACCAGCATTCTAAAAGCCTGGTCTGTTTTTGATTTATTTCCAGCGTGGTTCTACAGACATCGATGGAGTCAGGGGAAGAGGGAGGAGGCACTCCTTACATAGGCCTTGTTACTGGAAACATGTATTTTAGAACTGTATATGGAAAAGCTGGGAGGCAATTTTGATTTGTTTTGCTGTGAGTGTCTATTTTGTGCATGGAAAGGAAGTTGTTTGGGAATAGCATCGTGCATGTTTTTAGGCACTCATTAAATGAAATACCAAACAAATTATGCAATATTAGCTGTGTTGTCAACAAGAATAGTAAACATGCCTCTAAAGTGCACTGAGGATGTAACTTGGTGATCTTGTCTTTGGTGCTAAAGTGAGCTGTTTAAGTTCCAGCTCCTCTGGTCTTTCATTTCCATGCAATTTACTCTTCCATTTATTTAGTGGGGACAAATGTGTGTTTGGATGCAGACAGTACCATGAAACTACAACTGAGTGGTTTTTATACTGTATGTAGAATCAAGAAGGCCTCTGAGCAAAACTGTCCTGCAAAGTTCTATTTGAGTTGGGTTGGACAACATCTAAGCAAGATTAAAAAAGTTTGTTTTACCTGTAATAGTAATTTCACCATTGTGAACCTTATTCAGTCAGGACTATTTCAGTTAGCCTGGGTTGGGAATGCAGTTTGTTAGTTTGTGGGGGGTTTTTTTGTTTCTGAAATTTGGCAATAGCCTGTGCAATCGGATTCTTTAATACCATCAGGAGGATCTCTAATCCTTATCAAGAGATGACAGCGTATGTGTGTTGGGGTCGTTTGTCCTGTGAAAGTGTATGTTTGTGTGTGTGTGTAGGGTGTTTGACTCTGTAAGTCCATTCAGTAGGGTACAATGTGAACACAGAACTAGTTAATATTTTACTCTTGTCTTTGCAGCAACTTCTGACCTTGAAAAAACTGTTAGTGTAAGCCAGTCTGGGTATGCCATGATGCATAGCTAGGAGGACTGTATGACATTGGTATAGCTGCTGGTTAAGAGGTTAATACTTTCCTGGCTTGGGATTTTATAACTGTGTATATGTTAGGCCATGTCTATATCGGGAAATTTTGTTTAACGTACTCTGTGTAAAAACAGGAGTGCATTCTCAATTTTAAAATGTAGCCATTTAAATCTTTCATTACATCTCATAAATTAATACCTGAATAGTTTTGGGAATAATATTAAGGATATGACACTGATTAGATAAGTGAAAATGGCCTTGCAAGAAATCAAGCCTTGTTTGTAAATTTGTGCATTACTGAGTAATCTCTTGAAGTATAGCTCAGGATTTGGGTTGGTTGCAGTGTACCTCACTAAGGGAGAAAATCACGCTGACCCTTTTAATAGGCGACTAATAATAGTTAACTTCTGAAGGCATAGCCATGTGTTGAAGTAGGCTAGACCTCATTTTGAGATGGTGGGAAGTAGTAATAAAATCGGTGTAAGGTAGAAAAGCAGTAAGTAAAGCAGTTTAGTCCATTTAGTCTCTTTTCCGAATGCCTGGGGGTTTTGGTTTGCTTTGGGGTTTTTCTTTGAGGGAGAGAGCAGTTGGTAGCCTACCACTTCATTTTGCTTTTAAGGAGTTTTCACATTCTGTTTTTAGAGGTAGGAGATTTTATTATCCATGCTGTGAAATGTTACTGTGTTACTCATTTCAGGGCTTCCAACTGCTTTAAGAAATAGTGTCTGAGGTTAGAAGAATTTACAATTAAAGGGCTGTCCCTATGCTCCGACTCAGTAAGTTTGTCTTTTTTCCTTGGGTGTCAGTCTTTGAGTATAGGTCGGTCTTGTTTTTGCATTCTTTGCAAATCACCTGCATGTTACCTAGAGAAATCAGTGTCTAGCTGTTTTATTTAAACTTAAATTGTTTCTATACAAAAAGGAGAAGAAGAGACAATAGGAAAGGATTTGATATCTCTATCACTGCTACCTCCTCAGGATCATCTGAGGGAGCTGGGTAAATCTGAATCCCTGAAACTACTTTAAACTTTTTAGGTGTAGTTCAAGAAGTTAAACAACTAGACCAGCATCAACCCATAAAGGTCACCTGTGAGACTTTAGAGTTGCTTTCAGCAGGCAATATCTTCTTTGATATCTTAAGTGTTCACACCAGGAACAGAAAATAGTGAGCAGCCACACTGTTCCTTTTTTTTTTTTTCCCCCCAGAAGGTTTTGGAAGGTTATTATAGAATTTACTTTGATTTCACAAGAATGAATATGGAATGAATGTTTGAAAGTCTGTTGCATCCATTAAAAAGCTTCTATTTGTGCTCCAGCTGATTTTGAATGGAGATTTATTCTTTAGATTTGTACTTCAAGTATGGCAATTAAAGAACAACAGTTAATTGCTTGAATTCAGTTTTACTCAGTTGAACTTGATTCTGAAAGGAAATGTAAGGAAATGTAAGGCTGAGTTGTGCCTAATAAACATTGAATCTAGCCAAAGACGTAACGATTCTGTCAAGAGGTGAATGAGATACTTGGCTTCCCCTCACTTTGGTTCTTCCTGGGTTTTGTAAAAGGACTCTAAAGGTCCTGTACTGTGCAGTCACTGCCAAAGGGGAATTTCAGCAGCTGAAGCACTGAAGTCAGCCAAAACCATTTTTAATGATCAGTTACACAACCACTCTCATGTCTTTGCCAGTGTTGAGGGTGTGGTGAAAAAAAAAGAGGCGTGGAGCCACAGAACATTTTCTGCATTCCTGTCCAAGAGCTTTTCACTGCATTCAAGTTGAAATAGAATATTTCTTTTCCATCTCGAGGATCCTGTGTGTGTTCTGTCTGGTTTCTTTGGGTTTACACAGTAATGAGTGGTGGGAAGGATTTTGATGCCTTTTGTACTGAGCTTCATCTCTGATTCTTTAAATCTGTTCAGTACTTGCACCAAAGTGGAGACTAGAATAGTGTATAAATAGTTTTGCTTTACTGAGATTTCTGCAACAAAGGAAGCGGAACAATATTTAGTGCTTCATTTAAACTTGGGTCTTGACTAATTTTAATGTATTTTAAGATATTTCCGGACACATAAACAACTACGTACAAGGACACAAACCCAAACTTTATTAGATTCATCCCTTTTTATGCAAAACACCTGGAAGATGCAGGGTGATAAGTGAGACAATTGAATTTCACTGCTGAAGTTCCCTTATGGAGAGTAACTTCCTTGGGTCCAAAGCTGAAAACTGATTGCTGTGTGCATATGAACTCCAGCAGCTGTGTTGTCTTAGATAAGTAGACCTGCAGTAGGTAAAACTTTGTAAGTCAGGTGTACATACCAAATCAAATAGTACATATATATATATATATATATGCATGCTTTCTTTTGCTTTCTTCTCATCCATCTGTTAAAAGTAGCTTTGTACTTAAACAAAATGTTAGAATATCTCATTCATCAGTGTTTTGCAGACTTTGGTCTGTTCCTGCACTCAGTACGTACTGTTAAACCTCTACTGAAGAACGAATTATGTTATTTCACAAATTTTAGTTCCTTTTCTCAGCATAACTGTGAGCTCATGAGTAATGTTATTGCCTGTATTAAGTATAGGAAAGCAAGAGGTAGAGGGATTACTGTCAAAAGGATACATTCATTGTGCATGTTCAAATTGAGGTGCCTAGGTTAACATAATCTTAACCAGTATGTAGCCCTTGATATATTTGGGGTACAGTTTTTGCTGACTTCAGTTGCAACTGCACTCCAGCTTCGGAAACCAAACCCCTGTGTCTCAAATCAATCACTAAGGAAATTAAAGAGCATGCAGTTATTGATCCCCTCTGGAAAGTTTTGGTTGAGTTGCTTTCCTCAGGAGCTCTTTGGCAGAGGCAAGAATGGAGTCCAGATTTTCTAGGACTGTATTTGGGTACCTTAGCTGTGAAACTATCCTTTCCCTTACTGCCTGCCTAATTTCTGCAGCACTCTTTTATTTCTGCAGCAACAGCCTCTTTCACTGTAAACTCTTGACTTGTTCTAAAGCTGATTGACTAATCCTTTAAGCTTAGGAATTAAAATGAATAAAACCTATTAAAAATATATTGACTGCCATAGATTATTTTTCTCCATGTATGACTTTTTGTGTGTGTGTGTGTGTGTCCAGAAACTGATTTTTTGCAGTGGGCCTTTCTCTTAGGATTCAATACCTTGTTTTATCCATGGTGGTTTGAGTCCACTGCTGGGCTAGTAAGTCAAGCTCCTGCATGTGCAGTATGGCACAGTGGCAATGTCAGAATGCAGCAGCTTATTTTCAGGCAGTCACAGAGGACTTTGTATTGTGGAACCTCATCATTACAGCTGTGTTTTCTTCCTTCTAGACAGGCTGCTTTTCTTTTTTTCAGGTTTTCTTTTTTAGGAATTTGCAACCCATTTCCAGCTTTTTACCTACTCTCTGTAGCTTAAGTCTGCTTAAAGCTTGCTCAGTCTTAAATAATGAGTTTAAACATGATAGAATTTGAGAAAGCGTAATAAAATATTTCCTGTATTGAAAAATAATAAACGAGAAGGAGGTGTGAGTGTATTTAAGAAGCCTGCAAGGGTGTGGATATTAAGAGGAAGGCGTTATTCCTTCAGGGACTGAAGAGATGGAAATCTAAATGTGAAACAGGCTAAATGTAGGGAGTAGAAGGCACTGAATGCCCTGGCAGGCAGAGTGAAGGCAGACTGACTGGAAGGAAAGACCAGCAGATGCAGGCAAACGTATATAACAAGGAAAATGCTATAGGGTTTTTACCTTGCATAAAAATAATTCCATAATATAACGTAGTAAAAAGTTGGTTTACTAAAATGTACTGCCACAACTAGCAAGTGGGAGTAAAAAGAAATAAGCATGTTTTATGTATCATAGGGAAGAAACTGCGGTCTTGGAATTGAGAGATGTTAATTTTAATATCCAAAGAACCCACTTCAATGCCTGATACCAATTTTTTCCCTTATTTTGGGGGGGATTTGGGTTTTTTTGTTGTTGTCTGGTAGTCTTTTTTTTTTTTTTCCAATATGGCAAATATGTCTGAATCTACCGTATTTCATTCCAGACTGCAGTCTTCAAGAATCTTGTTTAACCAGTTTTATCAGTGCTCTCTATGTGCTTACGTACATAATCTCATTTCAACTCTCTGAAGGGTCTGATCCACAATTCTGTGAACTAAAGATTGTTATATTAACAAGAAGTTTGTTAATGTTTCATATTCAGATTAAATCATTAATTTGTAACCCTTGCTCAGTTCTGCCACCATGGGTTAAATTTATATAAACTTAATTAAAAGGATTGCCAGAACTTTATCAACATCCCCCAATATTAAATGTAGCAATGTAAAGGCTTTGTGAATGGGTACCAAGAGTCATTGATTGATGTAGTCTCATTAAGCTTTAAGGACCTTTTGTTAACTCTCAGCGTTTATGCACAGCGTCATTACAAATAAGTCATGTGTGGCCTGAAGGATATGAATCTACAGCACAATCTGTACATGTGAGTTCTCCCTGTATGGCTTTTTTTCTCATTTGTACTTACTAGCCTTATAGTGTTCAGTTATCCTCATGCTTTCCTCCTCATCCCTCTAACCCACTCTAATTCAATGCCTTTGCAAACAGCTTTCAGCTCCTTTTTTGAATGTGTGAGCCAGTCCCTGAATTCTAAATGAAAGCTGTGCCTTCTTGCTCATGTAGACAGAACGAAGGAGAATAGGATTACCACTGGCTGTTAGCAAATACCATCTGTTGTACAGTTTAAACTGTCTGTGCTGTTGCCACTTTCAGTTTTAGCCTATGAAATGCAATAATTTGCATTCAGAATTTATCAGCGTATGTAGTAATTTTTCTGTAATTTCGGTGCAGTGGTTTTCATATCTTCTACCGGCATGTTTTATTAGGAGAATTTTATGCAGGATATAGTGGGCTGTCTCTAACAACAGAGTGGTAAATTTAACATATGGTCTCTATGTGAGTAATATTGCCTTCTAGTTGCTTGGGGCTGGTTGAGTGCACTGCCTGCGTGGTAGGGTTCCATAGCCAAAGGATGCAACAATCTGTTTCTGCTTCAGCAGTGTCCATGTATGATTTGATAGCTGCTAGTCTGAACCTTATGTAATTGTTCAATATATGGATAGGCATCTGTCTCCGTTGGGTTCTCCCCTAATGGTGTTGCTACAAGGTCTGTCAGAAGTGCATTTCAGTGATTGTTCCCTTTGCATGTCCTTTCTAATGAGACCTGCACCCTTTTCTATCATGTTCACCTGTCTTCCCAAGAGAAGACCTGGAGGGGAGGTAGAAGGTGACATGGGATGCCAGATAAAACTAACAGTGGAGAGGAGAAGAGGTGTGGAGTTTTTTGATACCCTAACTTTGTGACAATAAGCTATAGGACATAGCATGTATTTGTAAAAGCTATTATAGTCCAGAAGCTTAATTCATGCCAGTGAAGAGCTTTGCATTCAATTCTCATTATGCTGGGGATAAATTAATATAGGCTTTTTTTTCTGTCTAAACCCAGCTGTGTAATTTGGCTCTTTTGGAGAAGTGATGCTGTGTGTGCATTTTTAACTCAAAGAACATCTGAATTATATTTGTGTGTTTGACTTTGTTTAAATTTCACTATCAAATTGAAGATACTCATGTATTGGGTTGTTTTGTAATACCATCCTGAATGATATCCTGAAGGTGATCTTCCATGGCCTATGTGTAGAGTAGAATTATGTAAGGTAAACTGATAGGATAGATGCTCCTGTGTTTCTTTTCAGTCTTATCTGAAACAAGTCGAAAAGATGTTGAAATATGTTTGCAAAAGAGGAGGCTGAGGGGAGACCT
>NW_010168731.1:0-8284 GCF_000695765.1 Mesitornis unicolor
ATTTGGCCATATTCAACCTCATCCCATTGCTTTCATTTACACACCAAGTTCCCATCATAAGCTTGAGTAACGGCTTTGTTTTATTAATCAGACATATCCATTATTTATTTATTACTGCTTTTTTCTCCCCATGTGCAAGTGGATTGAATCAGAACATATTTTCATGGCTTGCTTTCAAGATGGCATCATGACTTTTTGAATGGTAGTTGACACCTTCAGCTCTACATTCTTCTGCTAAATATCTGTGGTGGTGTTTCTGTTAGATATTTGTAGCACGGTGGGCAAACCAGTCTTCTAAAAACAGTTTTAGAGGGGATGCACTGAGCAAACTCAGAGGTCCAGAAAAACCTGCAGTTCTGTTGTCCAAAATAGAGCTGTATGTGGACCTGCCATTGTCTTGAAGCAGATATTTTGAAGTTGAATCTTCAGAGAATCAGCTCAGGTCCCCAGCAAAGGGCAGAGTTGGTTCAGGTTTATTTCCCACTCCCCAAATATATGTATGTATGTATATATACATATATATAAGTGCTTATCATAAAATCACAGACTGGTTTAGGGTGGAAGGGACCTCACAGCCCCCCCAGTCCAACCCCCATGGGCGGGCACCCCCCCCCACGCCCAGGCTGCTCCAAGCCCCGGCCAACCTGGCCTTGGGCACTGCCAGGGAGGGGGCACCCACAGCTTCTCTGGGCAACCTGGGCCAGGGCCTCACCACCTCACGGGGAGGAATTTCTTCCTAATATCCAGTCTAAATCTCCCCTCTTCCAATTTAAAACCATCACCCCTCATCCCATCAGTACCTGCCCTTGTAAAAAGTCCCTCCCTATTTTTCCTGTAGCCCCTTCAGGTCCTGGAAGGTCACTATAAGGTCCCCCCGCAGCCTTCTCTTCTCCAGGCTGAACAGCCCCAACTCTCTCAGCTGTCTCCATAGCAGAGCTGCTCCAGCCCTTGGATCATCTCTGTGGCCTCCTCTGGCCCCGCTCCAGCACTTCCATGTCCTTTTTGTGCTGGGGACTCCAGAGCTGGACCCAGCCCTGCAAGTGAGGTCTGAGCAGAACAGAGCAAGGGGCAGAATCCCCTCCCTTGCCCCATGGCCACACTTGTTGTACTGCAGCCCAGGCTGGGGTTGGTTTCTGGGCTGTCAGAACCCATTGCCAATTCATGTTGAGTTTCTCCTCAACCAACACCTCACGTCCTTCTCCTCAGCACTGCTCTCATCCATTCTCCGCCCAGCCTGTGTTTGTGCTTGGGGTTGCCCCTACCCAGGTGCAGAACCTTGTTTTGCTTAGCATGCTTGGTTTATACCAGTTTAATTTTACTCAGATGATCATGTAATAACAATCGTGAGTCACTGTAAACTCTCCTTGAATTGGAAATGGGAATATAAACTATTTTGTCTTTTGAAGGTAGGATGAAGAAAGTGATCCTTCACCTTGAAAATAAAACTGATGGTTGCCCTGCCATGTCACACATGCGAATGTGCAAGGAATAAGATGTTACTGCTTCATTTTCAATTACAGGAGACTTGGAGATTGTGAACAGCGCCACTAAGAAAAACACTCGAGACGTCGGTGTGACTTTCAAAAAAAGGCCGGCCGAATCAATGGCCGCAGGAACCCTGGCGTTGTGCGGATGGGATTTTTGGGGAGTCAGATGGTCTCGTCACAGATCAGCAGGGGAAGCAGAAGGGCCAGCCAGGCAATTTTTTTATGGAGAAAAGGACAAAAAGGAGCAAGCTGCATTTACCACAAGGTCAGTCCAAAATAACACTTTCTCTGCGGACCAGAAAAGCTGTGCACCTCAACAGCAACCAGCAAAATACGTGAGGAGGATTAGCTAGGACACAGAGCAGCCTGTCACTGCTACAGTCAGTTCTTCTGGTTTTAATCAATGAATTTTAAACAAAAACACTGTCAAGGGAGCTCTCTGGTGCTCTGTTACGATGGCATTTTCAATCAAGCTGTTAAATGCAACGTAGCCGATAAAGATGGTGAAAGGAAGCAATGAATGAGGCAAGATGAGATGAATGAGATGGGAATCGTGTAGATATTTAACCTTGATTTTTTCAAGGTATAAAATGTTCTGAGTAACTGGTCACTGTAAGTTGTCCTTACTGTTTCATCTATCAAGGCTTCAAAGAATAAGTATTTTTTCAGGAGTACTTGAGGAATCAGAAGGACCAGACTCATCATCATACAAGTTGCATTTTTGGACCGATGGTGTAGCCTCCTGATTTATTTTCTTTTAAATTTCCCATCAGTCTTCACAGTGTCACGCTTCAATGTTTAAAAATGTTTTCCTTAGTCATCGTTGTTGTTGTCGTGGGGACAAATCATTCGCTCTCACACGAGTTTAATTTAGGAAAATTTAGAATATCTGCTCAGAGTACCAGCTGATGTGTTCAGATGCCATTATCGATGTAAACTGAGTAATCTAATTCTCATATACATATTTAACATTTGGAAGACGTAAAGCGTGTGATCTTCCAAAATATCTATAAAAAGCCATAGGGTTTAGGGCAGTGTAGAGGCTCCTTAAAAATGCATAACTGCTGATAAATAACTATTCTTTATTAAAAGAGAGAGCCTTGCCAACTAAGCTGTTTTGTGCTTTTTCCAAAGTGTTGTTTGAAAAAGACTCGCTGATTTTCTGACATTTGCCAAAGGAATTCCCTTTAAACTGCCAGAGGTGTCTGCTACAGATTCTCACTGTTAGTCAAGTGACGTATTTCTTTATTGCACTGCCTGGAATTAGCCAAGACATTGAGCTTTGTCATGGTTTAACCCCAGTTGGCAACTAAGCCTCACACAGCTGCTCGCTCCCTCCTGCCCTGGTGGGTTGGGGAGAGAATTGGAAAGATAAAAGTGAGAAAACTCTTGAGTTTGAGGTAGTTTAATGTGTAAAGCAAGAGCCACGCATGCAAGCAAGGCAAAGCAAGGAATTAATTCACTCTGTCCCATCAGCATGCGGTGCTCAGCATCTCCAAGAAAGCTGGGCTCCGTCACACATAATGGTTATGTGGGAAGACAAATGCCATCGCTCCAAATATCCCCCTTCCTCCTCCTTTCCCCAGCTTTTTATTGTGGGGTATATGTCTTATGGTATAGCGCAGCCCACCCCATGCAGCCCACCCCATGCATATCTCTTTGGTCACAGCTGTGACCTCCCAACTTCCTGTGCACCTACCCCCAGCCTTACTCACTGGTGAGGTGGTGGGAGGAGCAGAAAAGGCCTTGGCTCTGTGTAAGTGTAAACCATCCCTTTATTATCAACTCTGTTTTCAGCACAAATCCAAAACACAGCCCCATACCAGCTGCTATGAAGAAAATTAACTCCATCCCGGCCGAACCCAGCACAGGGCCATAGGTGGGGGTGGAAAATAGGCACATGTATTGTCTACAAATCTTGATTTTTCTTCTCTTTTAACAGGGATTTCCTGGTTCATCCAAGCAGAAGACTTGAAATCTGAATCTAGGAAAGAAAACCACTCCAAAGGCTTTTCTGGTCCTGGTCCCTCTTGGTTTGAGCCATTGACGAGCACAAAGCCTTGGAGGGAGCCTCTCAGAGAGAAGAACTGGCAAGAGCAGCAGCACAGCAATGTGGTTCAGGCAGCAGGTCCTCAAAGAGGTGCTGAGAACAGGTCCTTGCAGCCGTTTGTCAAGCTTACACTACAGGTAAGGGCTGCTGGGGTCTCAGGAGGATTTCAGGAGTAATGCTGAATCTTGTGGAAACACATTTTAATTGGTTTTTGTGGGGTTTTTTGGTGTTATTTTACCTTTATAATAAGTGGAAGTCAACATGTTACAGACTGCTGCTGCTTAAAAAAAACAAGCCGAAACCAAAACAGCCAAGCAAACCAGTGAATTTGTCAGTCCTGCTTGGCTTTTCACAGCGTGCTAATATATTTTAATTGACCTAACATTTAAGGTTTAAATAATTTGTCTTCAGGAGCTAGAGGGAACGTAGCTGGGGTGGTGTCAAGTTGTCTGCCTCCATTCAGAAATAATACTGCATGTGTGCTGTGTAATAAGTTACAGAATCCTCTGTCCTGTGGGTTTAACTTTGTGAACTTCACTGTGCTTTTTTGAGAAGAGGTTTGTGACCCCTTTGTTAATTATTTTAGCATTTCATTTTTCACTCTGGCCAGTTACTTTTCTGGTTGTTGACGAATAGTTTGCTAAACAAGGTCCCCGAGGATCTACCCAGCATTAAGGATACAAGATTTTATCAGTTATACCAATTACTTCTTTTCCATGGTTTGGTAGTGTTAGATATTTTGATTATTCCCTTCAGCCGTAGAGAGACAGTCTGACTGAATTTTAAATTAATTAATCTTAATTTTGTGTCATCCCATCTCAGGAGGCTCTTGCAGTGCATCGCCCCGATTTCATCTGCCGCTCTGGAGAGCGTGTGAAGCATCTGAAGCTCATCATGGAGGAAAGGAAGATGCAGAGCGTGCTGCAGTCCCAACGACAAGAGCTCTTTAATCCTCCAGAGAGAAGAAAGGGCTACAGGAATGCAAATCACGTGCTGTCCGACAGAGGTACCTTCACGCTCCTGCTTTGTACGCTCTATAGGAATTCAGGAATTTTCACATTAGCCTTGTTCACCATTCTCTTATCTCATATTTTTCCATTTAGGTCTCCTGCTTAGAGAAAAGAGAAGAATGATTCCAAAGAGTGAAATGGTTCAAAGATCCAAACGGTAAGGCTAAGAAAATTTAGTTTCAGGTGAGCTGAGTAAATGGGTAGGAAAGATGGATGAATCGGATCTGCAGTCCAATATTCAGGCGCTGGGGGTAACTCAGCTTTTTCATTGCAAGACTGAAGCATCTTATCAGAGGGAGCAGGCGCCTATTTAAAAAATCCAGGAAACAAGAGAAGTTTGGAACAAATATTTTTGTAACTAAACTTGACTATTCCGCTGCAGTATCTGCAATCCAAGCGCTTACAGCAACCTGTGCAAGCGCAGGATCACAGAATCACAGAATCCCAGAACGTTAGGGATTGGAAGGGACCTCCAAAGCTCATCCAGTCCAATCCCCCTGCCGGAGCAGGAACACCCAGATGAGGTTGCACAGGAAGGCGTCCAGGCGGGTTTTGAATGTCTGCAGAGAAGGAGACTCCACAACCTCTCTGGGCAGCCTGGGCCAGTGCTCTGGCACCCTCACTGAGAAGAAGTTTCTTCTCAAATTGAAGTGGAACCTCCTGTGTTCCAGTTTGTGTCCATTACCCCTTGTCCTATCATTGTTTGTCACCGAGAAGAGCCTGGCTCCATCCTCGTGACACTCACCCTTTAAATATTTATAACCATGAATGAGGTCTCCCCTCAGTCTCCTCTTCTGCAACCTAAAGAGCCCCAGCTCCCTCAGCCGCTCCTCATAAGGGAGATGCTCCATAAGGATGCTCCATAAGGGAGATGATCCCGAAAGCAGAGGAAACCTAGGGCCACTGGAGCATCTGTGCAGTTTTAAACATTAATGAGCTAGGTAATTGGTATTATCTCACCAAAAGAAAGTGACTTTATGTAAGAAAAGTTAGCCCTGCTTCAAGCAGGGGTTTGGACTAAGTGATGTCCAGAGTCCTTCCCACAGAAGTTACACTCATTCCTCAAAATATCTACTGGAATATGCAATATGTAAAATAAACCCCTTGAAATATATGCTGTGAGAGTCCAAAAAGCTTGTTTTATTCCCCTAGCCTTTGGCTTTTAAAAATATTTTTAGGGCATTAATAGAGAGGTGAGGTGGCAGAAGTGATAAATACAGTAAATATACCGGTTCCGGGAGGAATGCATCTCCAGGTGTTTTAGCTGAAGTAGAAGGGTTTGGGTTTGGGTCACTGGGACTGTGAGATCGATACATCTGAACTCAGGTGTTTTCAGCAGCTCTGATTTTGTAGCAGCCCAAGTCTGCTGTGGAGGCTGGGGCAGGCAGTCGCACTCGGTGACTTTTCTTTTTTGTTCTTGCTGCTGTCGTGCTCCAGCTCTGTTGGAGCTGAGAAGTGATTTATTCTGTACCGTTACTTTGGAATCCGCACCTATGAGGAGTGCAGCAGCTTTTTCTCTGGGAGGATATGACAGGGAACTGCTGGAGAGAGTCCAGCGTAGGGCTACAAAGATGATCAAGGGAGTGGAGCATCTCCCTTATGAGGAGCGGCTGAGGGAGCTGGGTCTCTTTAGTTTGCAGAAGAGGAGACTGAGGGGAGACCTCATTCATGTTTCTAAATATTGAAAGGGTGAGTGTCACGAGGATGGAGCCAGGCTCTTCTTGGTGACAAACAATGATAGGACAAGGGATAATGGGCACAAGCTGGAACACAGGAAGTTCCACTTAAATTGGAGAAGAAACTTCTTCTCAGTGAGGGTGCCAGAGCACTGGCCCAGGCTGCCCAGAGAGGTTGTGGAGTCTCCTTCTCTGCAGACATTCAAAACCCGCCTGGACGCCTTCCTGTGTAACCTCATCTGGGTGTTCCTGCTCCGGCAGGGCGATTGGACTGGATGAGCTTTTGAGGTCCCTTCCAATCCCTAATGGTCTGGGATTCTGTGTGATTCTGTGATATAAATGGAATTTCTCAAGGCAAATTAGAGACAAAGCATTCGCTTTAAACCAGGCAACTTTGCTTTATGGTGAAAACACTGAAATTTTAAATAGCTTCAATCAGGTTATTCTTGTGATAAAGATATTACCACTGATGGATAAATGTGTTACTGTGAATCAGGGTATCCCCAAAGCAATGGGGCTCTTCTGTACTGAAGATCCTGAAGCTCTACCTTCTGCAGCTGGGCGATCCTATCAGCTGTATGGTCATTTTAATGTTCTAAATATTGATTTTTTTAGGGGGATGCTGCTTGGAGGAGCAAGGCAGCATGGGCTGTGGGAATTTCCTGTGTCTCAACTGCGATCTATTCCACACTTTCCCTGGGTGACACTAATAACCCCCCAAATAAATGTTTCTTTGATGTGGTTGGCCAGTAGCCTTTAACAGAATGTGAAGATAAAACGAAGGATGGGGTTTTTTTAATATCAGTAAGTTATTTAAGTCACTGTTTTTGACTTCTTGTATTTACGCTTTAGGATCTATGAGCAGCTGCCAGAGGTGCAGAAGAAGCGAGAGGAAGAGAAGAGAAAAATGGAATACAACTCGTACCGCCTGAAAGCGCAGCTTTACAAAACAGTAGGTGTCTTGGTCAGGTATATAAGTCCTTGAAATTTAGATTATCTTTTTCTTGAGGTCACAAGCATTATGGTAATATATGCTGAATGTTAATTAAGTGGTATTATTTTGCTGCTTCTAGGTGGTAAGGATGTGTTAGCATTTAATCCAGGTGAAAACAGTCAAAACTTGGAACAAAAAAATCCCTCCACTTAACCTGAAATCCTTCAGGTACCTACGCATATGGAAAAAAGGCAAGGAAGCATGGCCCTGATCAAAGCAGACAAAAAAGGTCTTGCGCAGTCTTGAGGGCAGAGCAGAGGGATTGTGGAGCATGTTTAAAGAAGATATTCTGTGGATAGGCTCTTTAAACTGAAGGTGTTGGGTTTTGCTCTCATGTACCCTTGCTGTAGATGGATTTAGCTTCCACAATTCACAGTGCAACCATGGTTAACAAAGCCTGGAGTTACCATTTTTCAGTTTTCTCCAGTGGAAAACCGGTGGTCCTGGTGGTAACTCATTAAATTTAGGGGCTGTGGATTTCACCATGAAGTGTTTGTTCAGCTGATGATGTAAAATAAACCAATATCCCTCAGTGTGGATATGGCAAACTCTGAACCACAAACACTTCCCAGCAGTTCAAGAGCAGTTTCTATGCTGGGGCCTCACTGCACAACCAGCAGCACAGCAGAGGTGGGGTGAGGACTCCAGGGTTTTGGTGAGCAGGAGAAGGAAACAGTGGGGTTCATGGAATCCCAGCATGGTTTGAGTTGGAAGGGACCTCACAGCCCCCCAAGTCCAACCCCCATGGGCAGGGACACCTCCACCAGCCCAGGCTGCTCCAAGCCCCGGCCAACCTGGCCTTGGGCACTGCCAGGGAGGGGGCACCCACAGCTTCTCTGGGCAACCTGGGCCAGGGCCTCACCACCTCACAGGGAGGAATTTCTTCCTAATATCCAGTCTAAATCTCCCCTCTTCCAGTTTAAAACCATCACCCCTCGTTCTATCACCACCTGCCCTTGTAAAAAGTCCCTCCCCATCTTTCCTGTAGCCCCTTCAGGTCCTGGAAGGTCGCTATAAGGTCCCCCTGGAGCCTTCTCTTCTCCAGGCTGAACAACCCCAACTCTCTC
>NW_010168731.1:8315-13329 GCF_000695765.1 Mesitornis unicolor
TAGGGAAAGGACTCTGCTGAATCCTGCCCCATCCTGCCATGGAGCACTGAGATCCCTGCAGGATCCCTTCTGTCCCAGCTCTTCCAGGCATCCTCATGCTTGAGCTTTCTCTTAGTAAGTACTTAAAGATGAGAAACAACAGTTTGCAGTATGAACACTGAGGTTCTGACCTGACTGACTCTGTAACTAACCCATATACCATAAAATGCAGCCTTCTGGCAGCAGGCAATAAACTGCATTATAGGTCTCAGTGATTTAAGGAAACACATTAAAAATTAAAACTGATTTTTTTTCTCTCTGGATATTAAAGGTTGCACTTCAGTTTTAGCCTGGCAGCTCTTTCCTGGCCGAGTTGTCCTACCAGAGCTGCAATAATGTTAGTTATTTGTTGGGAGCAGCAGTAACTGGATTTTAAAAGTCAAGGCTTGTAACACAATGTATTATCCACAACAGCTTTCTAATCTGATTGTGGGTACTTACCACTAGAATTCCTTGAATTTTGATGCTGTGCTTTTGCAGGGTTGATTCAGGACATATTTTTTCAGTAGTCTGTGAATCTCAGATGCCAGTACAGTAAAGTCTTCAGAGTTAATGAATACTTGAAGCAGCGTAGTCAGCTGCAAGCAGAGAGGGGATGGATCAGAAATTCTGTATACAAGTGGTTGTAATTGGAAGAGAGATGATGATTCATTGCAGTAAATGTTGTCATCTTTGTGTCTTCTTTGGTGATGCAGAGTAGCTGTAGCGAGTAGCTGTGAATGCAATGAATGGTTTGTGTAGAATTCGGTTAATGCATTGCTGAGAGCATCGGTTTCGGAGCGGATCTGATTGTGCGTGGAAGAAAAGCAGCACAGATTTTTGTGGCATGACTCCACAGATGACACAGAGCATTAAGGTACAAAAGCTGGACTGAAAACGTGTGTGATCTTGGGTTGTGTCACTGAAATGATCCGTGGCGCTGTACCCAAATTGCGGTGTGAGTATCGCTCATAGTGACAGGTTTGTGAACTGCTGATGTGAACCAGAACTCATATTATCCAACTCCCAGATTTAAGTTTTTAATGAAAAAAGGGTTCTTTTGGTGCCATTTCGATTGAAAACCTCCATCAATAACACCAAAAACTTAAAAGGGGTGAACAAAAGAGCTCTGAAAATGCGGAGATTGATGACTGGAGAGCAGCAGCGCGGTACCCGACGCTTGGACCTTATTCTTGTGCTGTTTAGCGATGAGAAAAGGTAGAAAAAGGTTTGGAAATGGGAATTTGTGTCAGAAGAAAAGTGAACACCGGCTTCTTAGAAATGTATTGTGAGGAAAAACTGAAAAACCAAACAAAATTGTATGTTTTCAGTGTGAGCAGTGAGAGCTCCTCAGTGGGACGTGCTGCTCTCTGCAGGCAGCGGGGGCTCATCGTTAGCTGTTGCAAACCAAGAATTAATGATCTGAGTGTGCAGCTTGAGGGATGAGGTGAAACCGAGTTTATTTGGCTCAAAATAAGGCCTCAAATTAGTGAATCTGTATGAAATTATGAACCAAATTCGTTTACTTTTTGTCAAGTACGAGTGAAAATGCTCGTACAGGACGCCTGAGAAGCGAGGGCTGGCCGTGCTTGTTTTAAGGCATTTATGTGCTGCAGTGGCAATGTGGGAGGTGACGAGAGGATTAAATAACAGTTTTCTGAAATGGGATGGGATCTTTGGGAGGAAACAGCCTGGGCTCACATGTAACTGGAAACTTGGCAAAACTCTTGCGCTAGAAAGCGACTGAGGGTTGCACAAGCATTTTTCATATAATTAAGTACTTCTCTTTATTAAGATAGCAAAGTTATTTGTATCGCGGGATGCACGTGGATGTGGGCTGATGTTCTGTCCTGCTGTCCCTTTGCTTTTGTACTTTTAATTTCAAACAGAGCATAAAATTATATTGGTCAGATAAGGGAATGGTGCCTGCCCTTTGATTTTTGAATGGTTGAGATGGACTTTGATCTGATGGCAGCATAAATCAGAACTCTGAAAATGAATTTTATGAGTTCATCAGATACAGATCTGTTCCCTTACTGAGGCTTTTCTATGTAGTGAATTTGATTTTTGTGAAGAGGGAGAATGGCAGAAACGTCCGTAAAGGGGTTATTAATTTATATACTTCCCTCTACCCCTTAAAAAAGGTATTAACATTAACAAATATGAACATTCAGGGTCACTAAACATGATTTTCTTTGTGGATGGGCCATGTTCTTTAGCGCCTATGCAAGACAGGGGCCACAAGGTGTCACTACCCCAAAGGAAAAACCCCTTGTGAAACCGAATTGCGCTTTGCTGCTTCGCAGTCATTTATTTTTAACTGTTTTTCAACCTCTTGGCTGCCTTTTCCCTCCTGTCAGCAACATGGCAGGGTTTTTTATTGTATAGTAATTTCCGGGAGGTGAAGATTGCATTTAATTGCTCCTAGGGTTTGCTTATTAGGCTGCAAAAGGGCTTGGGAGCTGTATGGACCGAGAGGAGGATTCGTGGGGAGGAGTTTTGAGCCTTTCTGAGGCTTCATGAAATTTGGGGGGCACATTTCACACTGAGACCCACGTCAGCAGCTTTGCTACTTTTTATGTATGTGTGTGTGTAAGCAGAGTTTAGTCTGTCTGTACATATATATATGTAGATAGAAGGATAAATACTGTGTACTCTGTGTGTGTAAAGAGCTGAGCTGTGTGTTGTGTTCATCTGTGTGATGCAAAAGGTCTCCTCAGGTAACGGCTGTGTCATTCCTACTCCTCTTAGTAACATATGAGTCCCTCAGAGCCTTTACTTTACCCTGCACTGCTCTAAAGCCGCGTCATTTGTATTTCATGCTTGAAAACATCAGGGATCTGATGCTGAGGTAGCAGAAAGCTGCCGTGTGTCGTTATCTGGATTTCTTGGCGCCATAATAATGGTGTGATTGGTGTCTGAGGGGCTTTAAATATGTCATTGGATTAGGATTTTGGGTTTTATTTTTCTTTCAGGAATTTATCCGCTTGCTTTGTGAAGTGTAAAGGTCTGGTGTTCACCACACCACACAGGTCCACAGTTTAACTGCACGAGACTGACTGCACACAAAGTGTTGTGGTTTACTTTGCTTTGTGGTTTACAGAATCCCAAAATGTGAGGAGTTGGAAGGGACCTGGAAAGCTCCCCCAGTGCAACCCCTGCCACAGCAGGATCACCACAGCAGTCACACAGGAACACGGCCAGGGCTTTGGGTGTCTCCACACAAGGACACTCCACAACCTCTCTGGGCAGCCTGGGCCATGCTCCATAACCCTCACACTCACAAACTTTGGCCTCATCTGCAGCTTGAACCTCCTGTGCTCCAGCTTGGGACCATTGCCCCTTGTGCTGGCATTGGCCATCCCAGAGCAGAGCCTGGCTCCTTCCTCCTGACACTGCCCTTTCCCAATGGATCCCCAGGAATGAGGGCACCCCTCAGGCTCCTCTGCTCCAAGCTCAAGAGCCCCAGCTCCCTCAGCCGCTCCTCAGCAGGAGATGCTCCACTCCCTCCAGCATCTTTGTGGCCCTGCTGGACTCTTTCAAGCAGTTCCTGTTGTTCTTGAGCTGAGGGCCCAGCACTGAACACAATATTAAAATATAAAACTGAACACAATATTGAAATATATTTATTACCAGTTATTTTCTATCATGCCTCCCCAGATGTATTTTTTTAGAAGAATCTGTAAATAACATTCCCATTTCACCTGCGTCAGGCTGCTCAGGATTCATCTCTTCTCCTTCATCACGGCTCAACCCTCCCACTGTAGTCAAAAATCCCAATTCATTCAGCTGTTTAACGTAGAAAATACCATTTTGTGTGTCTCCCACCCTCTTCATGCTTAGCATTCTTAATTTTTAGAGCAATAACACTCATCTGAGTCTCTTTCTTTTTATCTTGCAGAAAATCACCAACCGTGTCTTAGGGAGGAAGGTGCCTTGGAACTGATGAAGCTCTCCTGTTGTGTGTTGTGCGCAGTAAAGCTGCAGTCGAGGAGGTTGTGCTGTGAAAAAACTAATGCAGTAAACACATGTGCAGTGTGTATTGTGTGGTATGCACTCGTGTCATTTTTGTACTAAGTAATCTTGGCGTATTTGAGAATCAATGGTTTGATGTGAAGTCAGGTTTCTGAATGAATGGCAGGTTTTTGTAGTGGCGTTACGCACTTCCAGAGTAAACACAGCTCAGAAGTACTTGATTTGTAATATATTTATAACTACCTGATTGGAATAGCAGTTTTATAGTTATTTTAGATGGGTTTTTTTAACAATTACCTTGATATTTTTTTATTTCCCATCTCCGTGTAGAAAACTTACTTGTAATGAATGTTTTGTACTGCAAAAAACAGTTAAATAAACACCATCAGATCAGTTTGCAGTAACTGTCACAGCAGTCATGAAATGAATCTTTGCTGTTCGTATGGACAACAGCAGAGGAAACCAGACCATAAACATCTCTTACCCTACCCAACACTGAACTTAAGAACTCATAAGGTAATGGCTGGTTAAACTGGTCGTTTTTAGCACTGAAAGAGTGGAGGGGTTGTGATTTCGCTGATTTTTCGCTTGGTTTGCTCTATTTCTGTCTGAATCAGGGGAGTCTCACCAGAGAAATTGTTCATCGTGTTGGGAATTGTAAAGCTTTGCCGGGGAGAGTCCCCTTTGCTTCGTTGTGTGCTTACACTTGGTTGTGCGCTGAACTGGCATCGCAACGGCAAAAGATGAAATACGGAGATTTTGGGTTTTAGTGATCAAAGCATGAAGTCTCGGTTTCATTTTCTTCTCACGATAAATTTCATACCATGCATAAACAGGAAGAGACATCTGAGGAAAACCAAGTGGGTGTGAACAATGGTTTCCTATTTTCTGTACTTAAATTGTTCATAGCAGGTGAGTTCAAGGCACAGCTGTAAGGGTACACCCCATTCTGCAGAGGGTGAGGTACAACTCGGAGATTTTGACCTCCTGTGTTCACAGAATCCCAGAATATGAGGAGTTG
>NW_010168732.1:0-5100 GCF_000695765.1 Mesitornis unicolor
GTAGCCTTGTACTCCTCCTGAGTTTCCTGCCAATCTATTCCATAGATTATAAAATCTCTTCATTTTCCTGAGCTCCAGCCAGAGCTTTCTGTTCAGCCAGGCTGGTCTTCTTCCCCATCGGCTTTTTTTCCGACACACGGGGACGGCCTGTTCTTGCACCTTTAAGAGTTCCTTCTTGAAGAGTGTCCAGCCTTCCTGGTCTCCTTTGCCCTTCAGAACTGCCTCCCAGGGGATTCTGCCAACCAAGTCCCTAAACAGGCCGACTCTCTAGCTATAACAGGTACTACTACCAGAGCCTTTTTGGTAACTTCTGTGGCTCAACAGTTTCTTGAGCATAGAGCAGGACTTAAAGGCATTCAGGATCAAATTAAGTTAAAGTAAAATTATCCTGATGGAAAGTAGCCCCTAAAGGAGGGAGAAAACTAAAGAATGCCACATGCTGCTTCTGTAGCTGAATCCATGCTCAGGCAGTGTCCTGGTTTTGCTGGGATGGAATCATAGAATCAAATTTCTGTTCAGGAGAACTACACTTGATCGTAGCCAAAAGGCTGAGAAGTTTCCAACTGAAAAAAAAAATAATCTAGCAGCATATGAAGGGGTTTCGACAGCTTCAGAAGTAATCTGTACTGAAGCACAGTTCCTCCTGGCGTCCAAATGTTTAAAGGGAAGACTCCATCCACACATCATGCAACTGATGCTATGTGGAGTAAGTGGGTCACACTAATCATACGAACTTGAATATAAAACCCTAGTCTTTCCAGGAATCTTGGAAGTGATCACAGACTGGTGAGAAAGTAAAGATTTTGGAGTGTCACAGAGAAGGAGGTGGCACGTGCTGAAGAGTCCCCATCATATAATGAATTACCAGAAAATGAGAAGTGATATGTCCTGTTCACTGATGGATCCTGTTGTATTGTAGGAAAACAGCAAAGCTGGAAAGCTGCTGTGTGAAGCCCTATATGACGAGTTCCAGAAGTGACTGAAGGAGAAGATGAGTTCAGTCAGTTTGCATAGGTGAAAGCCATCCAGCTGGCTTTAGACATTTCTGAGTAAGAAAAATAGCCAGTACTTTATCTCTATACTGACTCATGGATGGACACAAATGCCCTGTGAGGGTGATTACAGAAATGGAACCAGAGCAACTGGCAGCAGAGAGGCAAGCCCATCAGGGCTACTGCAATCACCAAGTCACCTTCAACCATTTATCAGCAGCCAATATTGTGGGGGAGTAGGCTGCAGGGGTAGGACAGAGGACAAGTCCTTCTTGAGATGTCAGCCATGGAAGAAGGAAGAGAGAAGAAAGGCCATCCCCAGCAAACTCCCCTATTTATAGTGAACGTGATGTTTATGGTATGGATTAGTACTAATTGTATCCTTATGAGGAGCGGCTGAGGGAGCTGGGTCTCTTTAGTTTGCAGAAGAGGAGACTGAGGGGAGACCTCATTCATGTTTATAAATATTTAAAGGGTGAGTGTCACGAGGATGGAGCCAGGCTCTTCTCGGTGACAAACAATGATAGGACAAGAGGTAATGGGCACAAGCTGGAACACAGGAGGTTCCACTTAAATTTGAGAAGAAACTTCTTCTCAGTGAGGGTGACAGAGCACTGGAACAGGCTGCCCAGAGAGGTTGTGGAGTCTCCTTCTCTGGAGACATTCAAAACCCGCCTGGACGCCTTCCTGTGCAACCTCATCTAGGTGTTCCTGCTCCGGCAGGGGGATTGGACTAGATGATCTTTTGAGGTCCCTTCCAATCCCTAACGTTCTGTGATTCTGTGATTCTGTGATTCTGTAATTGGTCAGCCTGGGGTCAGCTTGGGGTCGACTACCCTGGGTTTCCGTTTCCCCCAGCCTCTGCACTTGTTTATCTCAAGGCCTCTGAAGCCTTTGATCACTGCATACCAGCTTTAGCTGAAACCTATAACAAAGTGTCTTATCACTTCGTTTCCATGAAATAGAGTGTTGTAGTCCTTACAGAATTGTAGTTTTCCTCAACAGAAAACTGTCACTGAAATTCTATCCCAGTAAACCAGGACAATATCCAACCATTGTGTTAGAACTAAATCACAATGAACCTATACTCTATCCCTTAGAGCATAGATTATGGTCCCATCAAAAGGGTGAAAGGTGGCAAACAATTGATATAAATGCATGCACAGTGCAAGAACAACAGGGTTTATTTGTGAAAGTAATACTCTTGAAGCACAAGACATCTGCTTAGACACAGAACAAAACATTTGCCACTTTGAAATCCACCCTGACAAAGCTCCTGAAACCATAGTCATTTATATAGGGAAAGGATGTGCCTGTATGTGAACACTGTGTAAATCCTTATTAATAGATGATCTTCTCTACAAAATAATCAACTCAATCTGTGTGTGTGTGATTTCTCTATGATTATTGGTTGTGATGTTAATTCTTCTGTTCCGATAACCACTTGCGAAGATTTATCTTTTGATTACATGTTATATCATGAGTTACAACCTACACCTATTGGAATGAATCTAACCATAATCAGACAACTCCTACATCATCCTGATTTAATCAACCTCCTACAACAAGCACGAGAAACCGGACAAAAGACTCTTATCACAGTATATCATGATGTTGAAGAAATACATCGAGTGCTGAAAAAAATCAGTAAGGATGGAGAACATCGATGGTGGGAAATCCTGTCCAGATGGTCTCTTACAGCAATTGGTACACTGAACCTGATGCTGCACCCCATTGTGATTTTACTGACTACTGTTATACTGTGCTTGTTTTTAACCATTGATGTGTGTGTATATATATATATACACATATGAATGGCTAAAGAAATTGCAATATTGCAGAAATTTCCCTGTGCATATGCTACTTAACTGTTATACTGTGCTTGTTAAACATTGCTTTATATATCTGAGTTTGGAGGATGGCTAAAGAAGTTTCATTACTGCAGAAATTTCACCGCGTGTACATCACTTAACTGTATTCAATGAAATTTTAACTTAGAAGCTAACCAAACAGAAAATTTCCCTCCAATTATAACTGGATTAATGGCATAATGTATTTATAGGCATAGAGGCAAGAGGCAATCACACTGCCACTCTATGGATGAGTTAAATTGACTTCAGTTACGGGGTGGATTGTAGTGGTGCAATCCCCTTCCTTCTAGGCCGCTCCGCACCTGGTACAATTCTTGTTCCCTGGGCCACAGAACAATCAAAGATGGATTATAATAAACAATGGGGTAGCATGTGTCACGGTAGGGACGGACAAAGCGACAAGACAACAAGTGTTGGCGCAGCACAAAAAGCCTTTATTGTTTTTCTTCCTCATCTATTTATACTCTCTTTCCCCAGATGTGTCGTCTTCTCATTGGTTGAAAGTTATCATGTTTCTTTTTTATTGGATAATATTTTCACAGTTCATCACAACTCAGCACTTCCGCCAAAGGAACACATACACCTCAGTCTACTGTCAGCACTTTCTTCAAATTCCAGTCTGCTATCAGCACTTTCGACAAACTTGTTTACCTTGTGGCTCTTCTTGTTCCTGTTTATTCTCTCAAGGGTAGACTGGAATCTTCTCAAGGTCAAAGTCACTCTGTCCAAGGGCCTCAGTCCAGCTGAGGTCCCCCACAGCATGTTAAGGCACTCCCTTGGCATACCTAGCTCCCTCCCTCTTTGTTACTTGTGGATGGTAATTATAATCCATAACTTCCTTACAGTCCAGTACATCTGGACCTGGGGTGTGGCCAGAAGGGGGGTGAAACCAAGACTACAGAGTCTAACAAGTTATGGGTCTATGCACCCATAGAAAGCACCGGAATCTTACATAAGCTGATATTACATCATCTGAGCTGGGCCAACCTAAATAGCTACCTGACAAATGTTAGGGAAATCTTACCTATAAGCTAGCTTCTCTTATCCATTGCTCTACTTATATGCATTGGCTTCTACTTATATGCATTTTGTTTACCTAAGAGTGGATATCTATACATTTGGTACCAAATATCTTTTGTTTATTTGCATATTTTGTACGTACACATATATATCTCTCCATATATTTTGATTTATGATACCATAAAATAGCTGCATCTCTCTGCATCACAGAGGGGAAAAACAGCAAAAAGGGGGAGGGGGATGAAACCAGGATTGCTAGAAATAAGCCTGGGGATGGCATGCCAATATGTGAGGGACAGGGTGCTAGTGAGGTCCTTTGGTCTGCCACCTCAGAAGAAGTGAGGGATAGTAAATCAAGTGGCAGCAAAGATGCAAAGGTTATCGATGGGTTAGAAACAATAGTGAGTAGTCACTTCAGAATTAAGACTTCTCCCCTCAAAAGAGTGATGAGATCAATAGCCTAACTGAAGTGCATTTATATCAATGCACACAGCATGGGCAACAAACAGGAGGAATTAGAAGACATCATGAAGCAGGAAAACTATTATATAGTTGCCATCACAGAAACGTGGTGAGACAACTCACATAACTGGAGTGCTGCCATGGATGTCTATAAACTCTTCAGACAGGATAGGCAAGGAAGACAAGGCGGTGGGGTAGCCCTGCATGTTAGGGAGTGTTTTGATTGCCTTGAGCTCAGTGATGGTGATGATATGGTTGAGTGTTAATGAGTAAATATCAGGGGAAGGCCAACAAGACAGATATCATGGTGAGACTCTGTTATAGACCACCCAACCAGGATGAAGAGACAGATGAAATATTCTACAAGCAACTGGGAGAAGTCTCATGATCACTAGACCTTGTTCTTGTTGGGGAATTCAATTTACCAGATACCTGCTGGAAATACAACACAGCAGAGAGGAAACAGTCTAGGAGGTTGCTGGAGTATGTGGAAGATAACTTCCTGACACAGTTGGTGAGTCAACCAACTAGGGACCAGTTGTTTGTGAACAGAGAAGGTCTTGTGGTGGTTGGAGGACACCTGGAGCATAGCAATCATGAAATTATAGAATTCTCGATTCCTGGAGAAGTAAAGAGGGGGGATCAACAGAACTGCCACCTTGAACTTCCAGAGGGCAGACTTTGGACTGTTTGGGGACTTGGTTGACAGAGTCCCTTGAGAGGTAGTCCTGAAGGGCAAAGGAGTCCAAGAAGGC
>NW_010168732.1:5346-5575 GCF_000695765.1 Mesitornis unicolor
TGAAAAGGAATAAAAAAAGGTTTCTATAGTTATATTAACAACAAAAGGAGGGCCAAGGAGAATCTCCATCCTTTATTGGATGCAGGGGAACCATAGTGACAAAAGGTGAGGATACGGATAATTATTTTCCGGGTACCCAGCCCCCTGAGCTGTAAGGCAAAGATGAGGAAGCAGAATGAATCCCCCATAATATAAGGGGAAATGGTTACTGACCTGCTACACCACTTAG
>NW_010168733.1:0-24860 GCF_000695765.1 Mesitornis unicolor
TTGTCTCTTTACCTTCCGATTCTTTAACCTTCCAATGTTTCGTGGAGTAATATTTCTAGTTTTTGATGAAATCAGTTAATTGGACTAATATGATTGCAGGAAGCATCTCTGCTCAGATTGAAATGTAGCTTGGAAACTCTTGAAGACTGGCATTCACTTAAAATAAAAATAATCATAATAATAATGAAGACTGTGAGAGGCAGATAGAAGAGGTTATATATATATATACACATATATATATTTTGGGTTTTTTGCTGTGATCTTATGTGCCTGTGAGAGACAAATCTAAACTATTTACATGGTAAAAGTAGTTATCAGAAATGCATTTTAT
This sequence comes from Mesitornis unicolor, assembly GCF_000695765.1. Taxonomy (NCBI): domain Eukaryota; kingdom Metazoa; phylum Chordata; class Aves; order Mesitornithiformes; family Mesitornithidae; genus Mesitornis; species Mesitornis unicolor. The sequence continues at coordinate 332 of NW_010168733.1, forward strand.
AGTGTATCTGAAATGGTAAACTGAGGTGTAAGAAAAGAGCACAGACTGTTCTTCTGTTTGAAATAAAATCATTGTTCCAGGACATATGTTTCATATGTAGCTAATCTGTGCAGTTGGCTACTGTTTGTTATTTAACACTCAGTGTGTGCTTTGTAAGCATACGGCTATATTAATCAAATCAACATTATTTTGCTTCCTTACAAAACTTACTCTTTTCATCTAGAGACTATTTAAAAAAACAAAAGAAAAAAAGAAGGCAAATTCACCTGGTTTTTCGAATGAAGACAGATAATTTAGCACCAGAATTATATTAAAAATATGCAGCATCCAAAAGTGCTGTATGAAAAATCTTCTTTTGGGAAAAAAAGAAACAACCAAACCCAACACATTGGAGACCCACTCTCTCTGAAATACAGGATGTGAGGGATTTTGACATGTGCACCTGATCAAGCTAAACACTATGCACTTGTCCTTGTTTTTAAGCTTTTCCAAGGGAAAAGTTACTTGGGAAACTTACCTGTGCTTCCCGTTTAAATGTTCCATGAGCTTTCTGAATCCAGCATGTACATTAGCTGATGCTTAGATAATGTTGTTGAAAATCTTTTAGTTACATTAGTGTCAAACAATATTTGTTTTACTTGTAGGCCAGTGCTGTTGTGTATGGAAATTTGAGAAACTTTTTTCTGATTAAAAAGTGAAGAAGAAAATATTTCTGACTTTCTTTAAGAAAATCAACTGTACAAACATGAACTATCTCTGTTTGGAGAATGGAAAATTAAAAAATATATGTTTTTAATGAAATAACTCCTGGCTCATCCTCTTTTCTCCCTATGACCCTTATTCCCTCTTACTATAGTAAAATAAAGCCCTTTCCAGCCTAACGTCATGTTACAGCATTAGTGTGATTCCTTTAGTAATTAATAGAATTTAGGTTCCAGCATAGTCAGTTTTGATTAAGCAAACATTAAATTAATTCAATCTGCAAACACTTAACTCTGTTAGAACTATTGAGGGGAGAAAGCATTTGGATGGACGGCAGAGCGCATCTTCATCGGATTGCTAGCCATCTCAGAGTAGTTAACAGTCAGATCAATACAGCTCCTAGAGCTATAATAAAATGGCTTCGACAAGCTCATCTGTGGCTGAGAACACAGTATACACATTGATTTCCTGGCCTGATATAACCCATTTACCTATTCAGCTAGTCCGTTAAGGAAGGTGTAAGGCTACAAAGGCCCAAGGGAGCAATAATGCCTGTAAGTAGGTTAGCAAATACTTGGAAATGTCTTAATTTGTTTTACAGTTACTACTTCAGGGAGATACATTTTTTCTTTTTTCTTTCTTTTTTCCCCTTTTATTTAAAAAAAAAAAAGAAGAAAATATTTATATGCAATTTCGTATTCTTTTGTAATGACATTTAAGTTAGGAAATATATAGGGTTCCGTGCTCAATTTCTGCATTCATAGAGGTCCTCACTGTTCTACTAACTTATGGGTTTGAATATTTGTGATCCCCAAAACTCTGACTTATCACACTGCCAGCTTTGAAACGTACATGTTATAAAGAACATGCCAAGCCAAAACTTAACCACTATCTGTCATCCTCTACTTTTTCATTCACTTGGCTTGCTTTCTTGAATCTGATAAAGTGATAGAAAGGGAACTTACATATGAGGATATATGACTCAACATTACATTGTTCCAAGCCAAGTTCTTGCACTATTTTTGGTTATTTATTTATTAGAGCTCCTGAGTTCTAAATTGCAGAAGTGGAAGCTGGAAAAGTGATTCTAGTGCAGCTGTACTATCAGATTCTGCTTGTGAACCTATGGGTGCGGAAGAACACGAGAGGAGGAGAAGCAACCAGTACTTGATACTGGCTGCTGGTAAACACTGAATCTGAGTGTTCCAGCTGAAGGTAGGTTCTTGTGAAAACAGTCTGCGAAGTGGCTTAGAGAACTGTTCAGTTCTTGCCCCAACTCTACTTTCATATTATTTGTTAAGTGGCCAGTGTAAATTCTTTTAGCATTTCTCATGCCTTTTCAAATGTTGTACCATGCAGAATGTAGAAACCAGTAGCAAAGACTGAGATCTGTGACACTGTGTTCCAAAGTGTCTAGGTATGTGAAAAAGCTGCTTTCAAACTATGTGCAAATGTTTATTCATTTCATTGCTCTCACACTCAGATTTTTGTTTCCATTCCATTAGTGGCTTGTTTCATTCCCTCTGTGATTGTGTACTGAGCGGGTGGATACTCAAGCCATTCATGAGGAAAGATATATTGAAAAAGACAGAATGGTAAAGTGGCTGATAGGCAGTTATTAGATTCAGATAAACTGTAATCTTAAGTCATCTTATGAGCATGCTAATTACACAATGACATTACCTACATAGAGTGCCATTGCTTTGTTAACATGTTATGCAAGGTCCTTTATTAACACTGCAAGAAAGGACTTCCTCTCATTAGATGGTTATGCAAAACTATAATTATCCTTGCCTGTGAAAAATGGTGAAGTTATGAAAGGCTTGCTTCTTGAGGGCTTTACTTTTTTTTTTTCTCTTGCAGATTATAATCACTCTTTCTGTGGAGCGAGGGTGGCATAGCTTAGAGTAAGAAATTTTTTTCCAACTAAGATTTAGAATTCAGTAAACTTCTATCTTTCTGCTAAGATAACTATTATCTGTGTTATTGTAACATTAAAATAAAAAAACATTCTGTGATAATTCACACAGTGTATGTCATTTCGAAGAGAAATTTGGATGCTGTCACTGAGAGGAAAATTAGCAGTGAATGACTCAAATTTAAAATTGCTTTTTAATATTCAAAAATACTTTGGATGTAATAATTACTGGTGGTTTCAACTAGTCTATTTTTATAAAAATGCAACTTTATTTTGATGCATCTTTGCATTTTCAGGTTTGTAACTGTGATATACCCCTCCTTGTGAAAATTCTGCAACCTGCAAGCAGTATTCCCAACATCCTCAATAGTAATGCCACATTCACCTCCAAAAAGCATGATAGAACTGTTCATGGCCTTAGAATAGACTAAGGAGGCATTTCAGATCAGTTTTTACCCCTAACACTATGACAGCGAATCTTCATCATATCCTTTTAAAGGCTTAGTGATCAGGTTGTTAGAATTACTTTACCAGTTCTGCAGGAGTGTATGTAGATTTATTTTTTTATTTATTTACTTTTTTATTTTCCTTATTTTCTTTTGCAACAAAAGCTTATGAAGCCCATGTACAAAGCTTTCTTTACCAAAGTGGGCATACTACAGGACGATTTAATACCTACCTACTCTGTAGGTGCCTTTCAGATGGAAATCATCACACTCGGGGAAGGAAACATTTTGTTTCTACTCCAATAGTATTTGAGTATTTTAAGATATATGTTGCATAAATTTTGCACCTGGTGTTATAGTATTCCTTCTCCTTAAAATCAAGCTATTCAAAACTGTACATCAAATCATGGATTAAGTGGCTTAAATTTATGCTATAAACTTTCAAAATTCAGTTGCATCATTTTGATTAAACAAGGCATGTTTTTTATGCTAATGATGTAAACCAAAAGCACTCCGACTTTTACTGTGAGATGAAATTATGGTAATTTGAATTCAAAGGTGCGGTGCTCTCAGAAATTTACAATATGCTTGTAAGGACAATGAGCTGCACAATAAAGATATTTTGAGGAAGACAGAGGAGTCCTTTGTCTGGTATGGCAATTGAAACAGTTTTGTACATATCTGTTGTGACATTGGCTTCAGGTTGGTGAGTAACAATGCACTGTAAGTCACTCATGAGGGTCTAAGGCTTGTGCAGCGTTTATGGGAGATGTACATGTGATTTCAGGGTACAAAGCAGGCTTAGTGGACAGTTATCAGATGATGCTCCTTTGTGGGTATCCTGACATGTAGAGAAATCAAAAAGGAAATATAGCAGAAGAATAGATAGTATATGATGTGTTACAGAGAAGGCAATCAAGTGTGAAGTGACAGCAAGAGAAGCCAAACTAGAACAGGCAAGTGATCAAGAGATAGTGGTATTCAGCAGATACATTTGGGTTGCAGGCTAGGAGCAGACCATGCCACTCAATGAAAGTGGAAATGAGCATTTCAGGAAAAAATAATTTTGGAGAGATAAGAATCTTATTAGTACAGTGAAGTTTGAAAGTGTAAGTTGAGGTACTTGCTTTATGAGAGACATTTGGTGGTTGTTAACAAAAAATGGCAGTGAAATCAATAGCATGATTAATACTGAACACTTCAATAATGAAGCAGAAGAGTTGTGGAAGAACTTCTAGGATGGTCTCCCGGCAGCCTGAAATAATGGGGAGAAGGTGTTACCTTGATAAACCATACTGCTGTTTAATATTAGAGCACGTGAAATCTCTAATTTAGCCTCCCATTTTCTTGTATGCTTTCACAATAAACATTTAGTTTACTAGCTTAAACCATCAGGGTGGATCATGTTTTTCACAACATAAGGATTAACATTCTCAATTGTCGGTGGCAATAGACTACATTTATTTCAAGTGAGTTCAAAGGCTGTCTGAGACAAAATGGAATATGACATAGAACACTGATACTGTTGTGGCCTCAAGCAAATATAGAAGTTGTACACCAAAACAGTACATTGCTAAAGGCAAGCAGAACATAACTAGCACAAAACCTAGTAGACTGGAGTAAAAAAACCAAACCCAACACTAAGAATATCCCTAATGGCTTCCAAGGATGCACCTCACTTTGTGCCAAGGGTGGGTATAACTCAGCTACAGGACAGGACTCAAAGAGAAATTAACACTAACAAGTGGGAGAAGTCTAGGTAAGGAAGTTATACTAGTAATCAGACAAAGACAAAAAGGACATATAGATCCAGAAACATTGACCAGAAGTCTTGTCTTTCAATACATGACTCTAACCACAACTCCTTATTGTCTTCGAAGATACCTGAGATAGTGAATAGCTTATTAAAACAAATATGTTGCATATTAGGGATGAAAAGAATGGAAACATGTATGACAAGGTTCAAGATTTGGACACATGAATTCCTTAAATAGTCTGTGTATGTGGTTTTATCCTGGGCCATCAGGTTAAAACATCAAGGAAAATTAAAAAAAACGGTTGAAATCAGGAAGCTCATTACTTCCTCTTGTAACTTATCTTGTAACCTAATACTTTAATGAAAAATTCCGTTGTTAGCCCATCTACTTCTAGAGTTCTAGAAGAGGACATCAGCACAATTTGAGGTAACAAATAGCTAAATATCTCTCTGCTTTGACATGAAATCACCATATAATAGAAGATCTCAGGAGCTTGATATCTGTCAAGAATGTCAGAAAATATTGGAAAGACAGAGCTGTTTGAAATAGCAGGCTTTTGGATCAATGAGAAGCAGAGGATATATAGTTTGCTCAGGTTTTGCTGAATGAATTAAGTAATATGAGATTGCATGCACTGCTCAAGCATGGCCATGTTTTATATACGTTGATGCTACATTTTCTGTGTGGGCTGACTCTTACCTGAAAGTTACCATGGCTTTGTTTCCCTTAAATTCTCTGTAAATCTTCACTGGCCTTTTTGGGTTATCTGATTTTTGGGGGGCTGGACTTGTGATTTTTGTGTGGTTGAGGATGTCTTTGTGAATACTTTTAACACGTTTGTGTTTTGTTTTGGTTTGATTTTTTTTTTGTCAGTCAGTGACTGAGATTGCAAATATAAGTGATCTAACTTTTGCTTGAAGAGTACCCATCATATAAGCCAAGACATTCTTTTAATCAGTGAGACTAATAAATAAAGCAAAAGGGTTGGAGTCAGAGGGTCCAGAGCCCTGCCGTCAGTCTGACTCAACTCCAGCAATTACCTAAGTAATGCAGCAATAAACAAAAAGAAATCAAATGGATTTTTCACTTCAGAATTTAAAAAAAAATGTTTTGTTTCTTTTATCCTTGACTTCTAAGGCCACAGCCACACACAGAGCTAGGGCAGCAATTGCACCTCACACTTCATAGAGCAAGGCATACATACTGCCTGGGAAATAAAACATCTTTAAAATAAATAATAAAAAAATCAGTCTGAAAATTAATAACAAGGAAAGTACATTTTCTTTCTTTCCTTTCCTCCTCCTGAGCCGTACAATGTAAAAAGGAAAAGCAATTATTATGCAGTAAAAAAAAATAATTTCAAAGGCAATGAAAGCAGGATTCAAAAAACTGAGGCATAGAAGAGTGAACTTCTATGTGCATGGCTGTGATATACAGGCAGAGATGTTATGTTAGTTTCTGAGGCAAAAAAAGGCACATACAAAGATTCACTCATCAAGTATACACCAGTTTTAGGTGAAATATTCTGGGGTTAATTGTAACCTTATGCTACGGTTGAATAAGATTGGGTAGCTAGCTCCTGATTGAGAATTTTGACTTCAAGACTCTCAGTTCTTTGACGTGTTTCTTTTTGCTATGGGGTAAAGGTTTTGCATTTTTTGTATTAAATACCACCTTACTTTTAACACTATTGCTGTTTCCAGAGAAGACAAGATAAATACATGACCCTCTTACTCTGTCCTCCACAGTTACTTTGGAGAATGCATGGTTCGTTGTAATCCCTGGTGCCTTCCCATTGCCAGAAGTCTCAGCATGGAAAACAGCTATGCAGTAGATACAGAGACCCTATTCTCATGTGTGACTATTAGCCTTCTAAAGCATACACATTACTTTTTTTTTAAGTAGGATAGCTTTCTTTTTTTTTATATTCCTCAATTTCATGTATGCTCTTAAAACAATAGTTTTCAGATGGTCTTTTTCATGTTTTTCTCAGGTCACAGTGTATGTGTATGGTAATGCATTGCAATATAACAGAGCTACAGTTTTGTGACTGACAGTCCCTAGTGTGACGTACAAACATATTTCTTATACCATATATTTTTCTGTGTTGGAGTTTTTACTTTTATTTGTTACATTCTGCTAAGTACATGGCCATATTTTTGTTCAAAATTTTGAAATATGCTCTGAATTTTCCATTTTACTTGTCTCTTATTCCACTTCCCTGTTTTTCGGAGGAAGGACCATTCTATTCAGTAGGATTCTTATGATTGTGATTAACCATATAAACAGAGATACGGGTAGCTGACAGAGGCAGCAGGCAGCATGGGTGTGACTGGGTTATGGAAAACATTTTCACAGTGTCTCTTTCTCAAACAGTGTCTATGAGAACAGGGAGTTTAATGAGTTGATGATGATAAAGCATATGTAGGTGGACCTTTCTCTTATCTGTTAGGTTCTGGAGAAACTCTTGATCACAGTGGAATATAAGAATTGGCATGGGAAATTTGGCAGAATGCAATACCATCGTAACGACAAGATTTAGAATGAGTTTTTCAATTTTGGTGCCAGAATATACTAACTAGTGGATGGAATTGCTCATAAAGCATTCAGCAGCCTCATTAAGATGGGTCATATTGTCTGCAGGCAGAAGTAGGCTTGGAAGATGGATCTTTCTCTGTCCTTAGAAATACTGTTTAAAGAATAAAATCTAACATCTGGTACTAATTTAAGGCCTTGTCTGTGCTTTAGAATTAGGGTCTTAGCCAATTATTTGTAAGTTTTTAGTCCAGTTTCTAATGGGTAATGGTGCAGGTCATAGATGTCTTAGTAATTTAGGCGTGTATCACAAAGCCTATGGTAATTGAGCCAGTTTCTGAATTGTCTGCTTACCTTGAGGTGTATGAGTAGTAAAATGAACTGAAGTGGGATTACTTTAGTTTTATAGTAAACACTGTTTCTTCCTAATTTGTGTTGAAATGGTAATCTTGTAAGTTACATAGTAAATAAAATTGCTTCTAGTAATTTTGCTTTACTTGCATAACCAAAAAGAAGATGCTTTTTTTTTTTAATGGTGAAAAAGCAAAACAGAGGCTCTTAAAACATACAATCTATCTCTCTCTCTCGTCTAGCCTATCCATATGCTATTTAAATGTATAGGTTATTTATTTGAAAACTTAATGTGATAAGTCCTGAGGAATATAATTTAATAACCATCTTTTTCTGCCAGTGTCATGTCTTTCCATGAAGAAGTCACTGACAAACAGTTTCAACAATTTCTTTTCTTTGCTAACTTCCCTGCACTAATAAATCACTCTAATAAAACTAATAATAAAAGTTGAATATGTACAAGGTTCCTGTTCGTCCCTTTTGCAGTGAGCAGTGTAAGCAGAAGCCATTGATATCTGGAGAGTATCAAAATTAGTACAAGAAAAACCTCAGTTAAAATGTTTACTTAAAAGTATTTCAGCAGTTTTTATTGAACTACCTCCTAGGTAACACTACAGCGATAGAACTGTTCTCACACGTGCATAGAGATGTCATGCTGAGCTTTGCTGCAATGTTCTGGGGCTGCTTCAAAACTCTGTGCTGCTATTAGAATAGAAAATGTGTAATATATTATTTGGTTTGAAACCATAAAAATGATTTTTGTTTGTCATGCTATGCTCTGCATGGTCTCAAGGTACTTTGCTGTTTAACTCAAATTTCAGATCCTTATGGCATGTGGTAGAAATGTTACAGTTGTTTGGGTTTTTTTTCTTCTTATCTACATAAACAACATAACTTTGTCAGAAAATTGAAAATGTGCACTTTGTCCCATCAGCTAAAATGGGCTGTCAGATAATGCTTTCTTTTCTCCATTGCATCAGATGAATGATGTAAATGGTTTTTGGCTTTGGAGTTTTTTGCAAGGCACTAGAGTAAATGATCAGAGTAGTAACATTTTTAACCTTATCTATCATACTGAAACATTTTTTCTGCCTCCAATAAAACATGTCAGAGTCGATTAAGGACATTCTTCAATGAGGTATAATTCACAGATTTTAGTAGCGAATCCAAGAGCACTGAAGTATTAAAGAGGCTGTGAATACTTAATTACGGATATGTTGCCATCCTACCTTTTACTGAATTCCCTTAACACTTTGGTGCTCTGTAATCTGAAAATGCTCTTTTCCTCTGATGGTGAAGTAAAAGGAAAAGCCAGGTACAATGGCAGAGCATATGTCACATTGTATCTAGTGACAGTGCAGTGAAAGATACTGCTGTTCTAGTACATTCAGCTGTGCTTATCTGGTACATGAGTGCACATTACTTTCCATGGGCTTGGATCACTTTGGACAGTATCATTAAATGCCACGTCATTACCTGTTATGGAGTAGTGCTTTTGCTTGAAGTGCCTCCTGGGATACATGCAACAGTAGGAAGAATGATGGGTAAAGATGGAAGCAGCATTAAATTTTCAATGGAAACACTATTGACTTTGACTTTTCAGAAGCCTTATCTGTTAGATGGTGTTTGTCACAGAACCTGTAAAGCTGTGGATGTTCGTCAGTTGAAAGTTGCAGGCAGTTGAACGATATGGACAGGTGAAGGCTCCAGAGGGATCAGCTGGGCTAGCATCGAGCTGGAGGGGGTAAATTGAAGGTTTATTTATCCAATTCACTGTCAAGGTCAGCTTGCTGGAGAGCTGTCCTATGTGTGCTTACAAAATGCCAAAATCCTGGCAAATTGTCTGAAAGAGCCTCCAAATCACTGACCTTTGTACAGCTCACATCAACATGCCAATGTCTTTTAACAGTATCCTTAGAGTGCATTAAATAGTTTGTAAAATCAGGCTTTTAATGTCAGCAGAAGTAACGTTTTATTTTCAGCAATAAGGAAAAATAAAAGATACCTAATGATGATAGAAAGGAACATATGAAATGGAGAAGCTGTTTCTTCTGAAATAAGACTTCTAGCATCTACTGCTTTTTCAGAGCATACTTCTGTGTTTTAGAGAGGTTGTTTCTCTTTCTCTTCAGATAAAACATCTAAAACATTTTGATTTTTTTTCTCTTTCAAATACATGGTATTTAGTGTATTTCTTTTGTCAAATCTAGGTTTTTGGTATCCCATTTCTGAGTCTGCCTTTAGCCTTCTCATACTCTCTCAGGTGACTTAGTCAGATTTTAAACTAATTAGAGCTTAGCTTGTTTTGTTTCATTAGATATGAGAGAGTTTTTAAATGCCTAGTTTCATGGGTATCTACTATAACTGTGTTAGATATCTATTGGAAACAGGGTTTTGGGTTTTTTATCTATAGCTACATATACCTATGAGAAGTTTATATGTATCACTTCTTTTAAAGACTACGTTGTTACCAGTGATTTTTTGTTTGTTTATGAGAATCCTTTTGTATATAAGGAGTATTATTCTCCATAAAATACCTGGCCCTAGAATTTATATTAGGGAAAAAGTGGGATATACCATTCTTAGTTTCTGTGAAACTTGTGTCCTCCTGTTCCAAAGCTATTTAAATTGTCTACATTTAACTAAAGTAGGATGAAAATAAAAACACAGCAGGTTTAACCATAATTGGCTTAGTCTTATAAAGAGGTAATGGCACACATGACTATTTTAGTGAATACGATTTTTCACTTGTTTTGGAGTAGGTCTTGCTTCCATTCAATTATGCAAGGCTTGTCATTGTAGCCAAACGAAAGACTGATGTATGTTGAGATTTTGGTTTATGTTCTATGTTTTTGGTATTCTGCAGTGTGCTCATAGTGGGTTTTTTTTGATTGGTTGGTTGGTTTTCTGTTGTGTTGTTTTTCTGTGGTCGTCCCCCTCCTCCCCGTTCATTACTGAGATACCCAAACAAGTGTTTTGCTGTATTTAACTCTGGAATTTTCATTTTTAATTCCCCTTATTTTTCGTTACCTCTCTTTGCAGGTCCAATTTTCCAGGTAAGCAGCTCAACTTGCATTTTCCCCAGAAGTGAACCTTAGTGCCAATGCACTGTATTGCTCTTATGGCATGGGTGAAAATGGTGAAATTCTTGACTAGGAATGGATGAAACAGAAAGTCAATTCTAGCCCTATTTTGAGAACCTTTATGTGAAACTCTCTTACTATTTAAAAATTTATTGCTATTTTTACTTGTCTGTTAGTGCAAAGTATATTTTCCAATTTTATCAAATTCTATTTCAGTGTTTTGATAACACTTGGTTGCTTATTATTTTATTAGTATATGTATGTATCTGAACATTTTTAGAGGTTGATAAGGAAATTATTGAAAGAACAAAGGAAAAATCAGACCTTGAAGTCTTTTAACTGTAGCACAAATGTAAATTTTGGCCTATGTACTAATTTTGAGTATATGTAATTCGTATTAACTTCAGGACTTTTGTGTAAATCATTGTTTAAGTACTTTTCAGACTATAGAGATTTTATGTGATGGTTGCTTAGGGCTGCCTTTGAGCCATAACATACTATCACGTGAATCTGCTCTAATTCACAGATCAGTGACTTGACAGAACTTTATTATTATTTAATATTTATGTTACAATATTGCCCAGAGTCCCCAGACTTAGACAATGCCCTGTTACGGTGGGTATTGTACAAACATGGATGTAGACATGATCAATGTCTCAAGGAGCTCAGAGCTGTTGTAGTTATAAGGACTAGAGGTCACTCTGAAATGAAGTTGATCTGGATAAACTTTACAAAGTTAAAAAGTTTTATGGTATGCCAACTGTGAGGTAGAAAAGATCAAACCAAAGAGAGAGAAGAGAGATGAGATTTCCACCTGTATAACAAAGTAGAGCCTGCCTTTATTGTTGATAAGTACACATTTAGAATGAAAGCAAGACTGAATTTTGCTACAGTGCCTCAAGGCACACATTGTATTTCAAATTCAGACATTAGCCTATGCTTTATATCCTTTATATTCTACTTTAATTGAAATTGCTGTGTTTTCAGATGAAGATTTAGCAGCTAGAAGAAGGAAAAGGTATTGCCCAAACAATATGTCTGAATTGCATAACTGCTTCTGTGCAATTCTAGCAGTTGTAGTTTGCAGAATAAGGGTTAACATGTATGATTTACATTGTTTTGCAAAATGAGAAAGTTTATATTTTGATTCTTTATGTTCTGTGGTGGAAAGGTTGATCATTACAATTGAAAAGTTATCAAATGGAGTTTGGGTCTAAAGAATGACACTATAATTTCTGTTTAAACTTAGCCTTTTCGGATGGCATTAATTAGTAGAAAACAAATGCAAAGTGAGTAGAGATACGGAACTGCCATTTTCTCTATGCTTCAAGTTCCTTCTTAGTTCTTTCCTCTTGATCTGGTCTTTAAATGCTAAGCAGGGGGATTCCCTGTGTATTTTTTTTTTAAAACTAGCAGGAAATTGTAAAAACTCCTTGATGTCCTAATATTCTTCTAGCAAAGTGGGAAAATTTCCTTTTCAGGGAGACACATACTGACTCTCACTAAGATGCTGAATGTTTATGGTGAAATAGAGAGGATTTCTTCCATTGTTTAAAAATACTTTGTTTACTTTTTCTTTTGACGTATACTAAATTATAAGTAATTATGCTTCAGATTACAAGTTTCTTTGGGACTAATTTGAAATAGAAATTTTTCAACTGCAACTCTTACTATATAATATTTTAGTGGCAACAAAACACATTTAAGGAATCTTGAACTGGCAATAATATTATCTTTTAGGGGAGTCTTGATTAAATAGAGGGAGGAAATTGCCTTGCAGTGTACTCTGGATGTTGGAAGTGAATTATAGGAGCCCTGAGGATAACTTAGTTGGCTCCTTTCTCTTTTAGTTAACCAACCCATTGACTACTACACATAAAAAGTTCATGTGTTTTTCAGCTCTATCCTCTTATTCTTGCAGACTATCTGGATCATTAAGAGTTTGGTTTAAACTTCAGACACAAACCTGGCTTCTGAAGGCGGTATTTTGCTTCAGGCAATCTGATTGCTTTCATTTGCTGGTGCTGAGTGTGGGATGTAGGTTTTAGTAGGAAGAGCTAGAGGTCAAGGGATGCTGACAGAATACTTAGTGCTCAACTTTTTTGCAGCTGCCCATAGTTCTAAAAGACTGGCTCAAGAGCCCAAGTTATCAGAAGACATCAACTAAGTTTCTCTTTTACGTGCATGATCCAAGCGCCGGTCTGTGGAAGTGAATAGAAACTGCTGTGCCTCCCCGATGACTGCTATGGATTCTGCATCCCAAGGTTCTTGTAATAACTCAAAATATTTGAGCTGTAAGTGAAATACCTCCCCGAGACTTTTTTTCTTCCCCTATGAAAGTTTAGGATACTTAAACTCTTTTCCCTTTAAAGTGGGATGGAACAAGTTCCTTTGACATAGCGCACGTTCCTCCTCTTGTTCTTGCTTTCTGTGACTTTCTCCAAGTGCAATTCTGCCCTCACTGAGCTTAGTGCTATCTTTAAACAATAGTGTTTAAAACAGATATGCGCTGTTTGTCATTTAAGAACACTTTCTTTTTGCAAAAGCATCTTTTTGGACTACTGATTTAGAGGAAAAAAGACAGTGTACAATGCTTAAACTAAGAAATTCTGTCTACTCTGCAGCAATCAGTAGTGTTTTTTGACCTATTGCATTGGTTATTTCATCTTTGACTGCTGACCATGGTTTTGAGCACCTTGGTGTACAATGATGATTGAAAGTACCCCTTGCTCCTTTTGCTTTAAAGTCTGCAGAGGTTTCAATAACATACAGTGTAAGCACAATAGCTTTTAGAACATAAGAGGCTGCAGTAATAGGGGCCATCATGAACATGCTGAGGTATCTGTCCTAATAATGCACTATAAAATTAATCTGTACTTGTGCAGTAGTTGCTGAGGGTGGCTGCTTCTTTGCAGATCAATTCAACATAGCGTTCTGCCCATGTGGGAACTCGTACAGTTCATTTTCTGTGGTTAAAAAAGCAGGCATTCTGGATTGTATGGTGGAATTTTGATAATCCATTAAAATAAAAATAAGAGAGAAGTACCCAGCTGAAAAGAGACCTTAGTATTAATCGCGAGAATGTTTGATGAAAGGTCTAAATTTAATATTATACCTTATTTTTTGCTAAACTAGCTGGGGTTTTCTTTGTGGCTTTCACATCACTGAATGTATCCTCATCATACAGATTTCTTGTTTAATACACATTTTTATTTCAAGACAAATCTGCCAAATGTAGAGATACTAGACAATTAGTGTTCAAGAATGTAGGAAATGGGAGAGATTAACTGCACTTATTATGGAATGTGAAGGTTTTAATCTCTTGGGTTAAACAAGCAACAATGGATACTTTGCCTCTTTTATGCACAAAAAAAAAAGTAGATATATATGCATATGAGGTTTTGGAACTGAGCTTGATTTACTTCAAGTACATGAAGTGTGATGGATGCATCTGTTTCTTTATTATTGGAGAAATAACTCCTAGATCACTAATTAAAATATCATCAGTGTTAGTAAGACCAAAAGAAGTAATTACACTGTGTATAGTGAATTTAGGTTTCTTGAAACCATTTCACTGGACTGATACTTTTACTTAAAAAAAACAAACAACAAAAAACCCCAAACTTCTGTGGTTAGCACCAGTTCTTACCTAGGCTGAACTATTAACTTTCTGTTTTATGAGACAGACCTGTTTACAGCATGGGGAAGAGGACTGAAGGAGAGAAAAATTCAGATCTGTAGATGAAGAATCAGGATATGTGTCCATCTAGTTCGGATTTCAGGAAAAATCTAAAGACAGATATGCATGTGCTTTGAAAGACCGCATTTTTTATGGCACAAAGAATCTCAGAAGAGAATATTTGAACATTATGACTTTATGCCTAACTGTGGTGCTGTCAAGACAAAGCTTAATGTTTTCCTATCTAAAGTTTTACTACACTGTATTTATTGTTTTGCACAAGAACATTAAAGGAATCTTATCTGTCAACAAACAAAAAGAAATGAATGAACAACTTAAATTTACAGGAGTAAATTAAATGTCAACTTTATTTCACCAAAACAGGCCGTTCTTTTTTGCTAGCAGAGTTTATAAGCGCTGTTTTGAAATACTTGGTGTTGAAAAACTATTGACAAGTGTGGACAGAAATGTGGAAATCCAACAAGTTCGTCATTTGCTTGATATCCATATTTATTGCAAGTATACAGGTAAGTTTGTACTTATAAATAAGTTCATTGTTGTTGTACTGTGTTAACTCAGATCTTTTCTCCTTCACTTGCTATAGTTTCAAACTTTACTGCTCCCTCTGTTCTCATATTGGCTATGTTGTTGTAACTAGAGTATACCTGTGTGTGTTATTTGATACTAGTAAATCATAGAGACACAGTAAAAATGTAAAAAACCCTAATAGATAAAGATGATGTATATTTTTGGCTTAAACTAAATGATCTATTTCTCCAGAGCATTTTGCAGACCTCTTCAAATTCTTTATATCCTTGTAAATTGCCTATTATTACAATAACTCTTTTAAATGTAACAAAAAAAGAAAGCAAAAGGAGTAAAATAGTGTACATGTTACTGTTGAAACCTTCTTCACCTGTATGTTCATATTTGTTTGCTGGTCTTTGAGAACCGATATTTTTTGGAGCAAGACTGTATGCGGCTTTATGCTAGGATTAGAGACTTATAGTTCTTGGGAAAGGTTCAGAAAGACATAACAGATAAGTGAAATGTTATTTCACAAGGTCTGCTTCGTTGTGTGGGATATTTCTCCTTGACGGGTACATATAAAAGTGTTTATCTAATGTATCCACACTGTGTATAGTGAAAGAAAAGGGAGTAACAGGTCTTTATCAAAACTATTCAAATGGAACAGCATGATGTAGCATAAACGAAAGGAAAAGTTTATTTGTGGCAAAATTATGGGCAACTCTCATGCCTTTTCATCTCCAACAAATGCACATTTGCCTGCATTGTGTTCATAAACGAGTGCTCTGACTGCCTGGAGTATGGACTCTTAGACTCAAACAACTTGAACTGGATGAAAAATGAGAGGGCTAAAAATTATGCTGCTAAAGCAAGGCAGTATTTATCCTTGTGGAGATAGAGAGAGAGAGCTATATGAGAAAAGCCCTCAATCTGCAATTTTCAATATATCTGTTTTGGGTGAAGATAAAAGAATTGCTAATTGAGTTTATAATATGTAAGACTCTGAGCTATATAAGGATAGGTTATCATTACCTCTGTGTTGTCAGTAGTAAATTTAACTGTTTCTGTGGTCTAGAAAGTATCTTCTCATAAAATGATGGTCCAATATTTTTTGAGCCAAGATGTTCTGTCTCCAGCATATGTCAGAAATAGTGACATAAGACAGAAACTCTCATAATACTAGCCATGAACCAAAAGGAATGTGTCTTGTTAACAACTTTGGAAAGATCCGGCTCTCAGTGTAACTGCCTTCTAGCAGCTACATGCAAGAGAGGATAAAAATTATAAAATATAACTATGATGTATTTTTCTGATGAAGCAATAGTTTATAATGATAGTCTCTATAAAGTTAATTTTTACATGAACAGAGATGATCTTAATGGTTTTCAATTATACTAATTTGAGTCAAGGGTTTAGTTCATGTGGATTTTGCAACCCCTGGGTTTTGCTTTTATGTCTTCTCCCTAAAATGCTTGGCCTTTTTTTTTTTTTTTTTTTTTTTTTTTATTATGCCCTTTCTATTCTCAGCATTGAACATCAGTCAGTGATGGGACGGCTCAGTCCTCTTCCATTTGCATCAGAATTTAATCTTCTCTGAGGAACTAATTCTCATCTCATGCACAATTTGAAAGTAGGATCTCATGTTCCAAATGGCTTTGTCATAGAGCAGATGCTCAAGCAAGAATGTCCAAAAGTATGTCACCTTTCTCTGACAGAAATTGAGACCTCCATTTAATCTAAATTTTTCTAAGGCACTCTCTACATTGGCAAGGAATTAGGCACTATAAAAATGAATCAGTTGATGATACTACTTCATGCTGAGGCCACACACCTACAGTAAGTAAATTTGGGGATTTTTTTACTTTAGACTACATTTAGTATGGTGACTGGAACCAAACATCCCCACCATGCATGTATTTGGAGATGACTGAAGAAACAATCATTGGTTTGCATCTTTTATTTCTATTGAAAGATAGAACACATCTGGTACACATCTGTGGCAGAGCTCCTGGGGGTTTTTTGTGTTTTGTTTTGCTTGGTGTGGGTGGTGTGGTTGGTTTTCGGTGTGTTGTTGTTGTTGTTGTTGTTTTTGTCTTCTTTCCATAAGGAGTCTGGAATCAGGTCATCAAATATTGTTTTGTGAACCAAGCCAACTACAGCAAGAGGACATAAATAGGGGAAGACGTTGAAAGCTGTACCAGGGTTCTAGACTGAAAAATTAGTGTAGTAGGCACAGCCTGTGACTACTGCAATGATGTGCCTGAGCAATTAGTTATTGCATCTTTTGTCCCACTATGCCTTTCTAACACTACTGGCAAATATTAATGTGTGTGATTTCTTTCTGATTTTTCATTTGCTTGTATTATAAATCCCACATGATTTCTCCTCTGTCTTGCTTCTGTATCTCTCTTGTTTCCAATGTCACCCCTAGTGAAGAGGTGGCTGCTGCATGCTGTATATATATGCTATAATATCTTGTAATAAACATGGAGTTGGCCAGAGGTGGGCCAGTAACCAACTGGACACTTGTTTTCAGAGTGTATGTTGCATTCAAGATGATCGAGTCTCTTTGGAGCTCCACCCATCATGCAATTTGAGGAATTAGTGGGAAGAATGTTGCTGACTCCTCAAAAGAAATGTTGATTTATATCAGCATATGTTATTTGCTTATGCATTCAAACAATATCAGTCTAAGGCTTCCATTTTAGAAAGGCTGTGTTAAGAGGTATGAAATTAAAAGAAAACAAAGAAGGAAAGTCAGTCCTCTCATATATACATGAATGCAGGGGCACACTCACTCACTTTCTCTATGTGGGGAGGCTGTTAATTGCTGAAGAAATGAGGGCTGTCTAAGATCTCTAGTCGGGGTGTCTACAGGTCTTAAGTTCAGCATTTCTTTTTGCATGTAACAAAAGGTTTCAGATAACATCAACAACATCTATTACATAATTTCAGAAATTCATTTGCTATTTAATCCCATTTTTATTTCACGTTTCCTTAAAGTACAATTTTTGCCTCATAAAAAATGTTAATAAATTCTATCATTATAATTCTCTTTGATGGCACATTTAAGGGTATGTCCTCATGGAATGTCTCTTGGAGAGATGATACCCTAAAAAGAATATGTCTAGAATGGACAGTACTGTCTGACCTCATTAGCCAGCAGACCAGGGAGCAATTGCAAAAGACCTAGATTGCAGTAAAACCTTGTTTCTTTCCAAGACAGGCAGTAGATTGTATGACTGGGGTGTCACCTTGGTTGTGTCCTGGAGCTTTCAATCTGCAACACATGGACAAGCCTTGAACAGGCACTGTGTCAAGCAAATAGCATCAAAGTTTGCCATGGGTGCCATGGTTTATTACTTTCTTGATGAAATGGGCATTTGTCCAGTAAGAACTTGAGTTGTACCTCTGATTTATTTTGCCTAAATTGTTTAAGGTACCCTACCTGATGCAAATTTGGACTGGATTTTTGCTATAGGAGAAAGGGTCCACATCTACTTTTAAAGTTACTGTAATCTTCAATCCATGATTGGCTAAAACATTAAATGTGTTCACTGACCTCTTTGATATCAAGTAAGAATATAGTATCTAAATCAGTTAAGATTCCATTTATTCATATACACTATATGCATTTTAATATAGACAAGAACAGACAGGTCTTATCATTAAAGTGATCTTGGATGTAATGTTTTCAAATTGTTGCCATAATAGTTCATTGCATGCTGGAACTGTTTTGTGTGTCATAAATCTTAGCAACTGATGGAGAAAGAAAGAGCAGCAGTTAGAGAACTATGAAAGAAAGAAATAATTAAAAATAGGTTAAATATTGTTTACTGTCAAAAAGAGTACAGGGATATGATACTTTTCAATTACTTTTTACCCATTTCTTCAGTTTAGCTAAGCTTTGTATTGATTAAATAGTGTGGAGGGTGGGATACTCTTTTGGGCTGCAGATTCATCTATTGTTGATAATGCATAGTAACTGTCACTTTTATTTTGTAGAAAGATCTTTTTGTCATAATCCAACTTGTACTGTGTTTCCTGAAAATATTTAAACTTGCTCTGTTCAAAATGTAAAAAGAAAAGCTGATCATTTTCCTGATAAGTGACATCTTCCAAATGGATGCATTTAGAATCACAGAATCATGTAGTTGTTTTTGTTGGAAAAGACCTTTAAGATCACAGAGTCCAACTGTTAACCTAATACTTCTAAGTCCACCACTGAACCATGTTCCTAAGTGTCACATCTACTTGTCTTCTAAATACCTCCAGGGATGGTGACTCAACCGCTTCCCTGGACAGCGTGTTTGAATACTAGATAACCCTTTCAGTGAAGAAATTCTTCCTACTATCTTCTCTAAATCTTACCTGGTGTAACTTGAGACCATTTCCTCTTGTCGTATTGCTTGTTACTTGGGACAAGAGGCCGACCCCCACCTCACTACAACTTTGCTGGTAGTTGTAGAGGGTGATAAGGTTTCCCCTCAGCCTCCTTGTCTCCAGGCTAATCAACCCCAGTTCCCTCAGCTGCTCTTCATAAGACTTGTGCTCTAGACCCTTTACCAGCTTCCTTGTCCTTCTTCGGGCACAGTCCAGCACCTCAATGTCTTTCTTGTAGTGAAGGACCCAAAACTGAACACAGTATTCAAAATGTGGCATCACCAGTGCTGAATACAAGAGGACAATCACTTTCCTAGTGGACCAATAGCTGGTCATGCTATTTCTGATACAAGCCAGGATGCTGTTGGCCTTCTTGGCCAGCTGGGCACACCGCTGACTCATATTCACTCACCCGTTGATCAACAGCCACACGTCCTTTTCTGCCAGGCAGCTTTCTAGATACTCTTCTCCAAACTGGTAGTGTTGCCTGGTGTTGTTTTGACCCAAGTTCAGGAAGTGGTACTTGGCCTTGTTGAACATAAAATTGGCCAAGGCCCTAGAGTTGGTCCATTCCAATCTGGGTTTTAGGGGTTATTTGCTTGTTTGTAAAGCTAGGGTTGGTGTTGATGCTGTCATTTCTAGAGCAGGTGTGAATTCTGAAGTTCATGTTTTGGTAGGGAGATGGTTCTAAGTCATGTTCTAGATAGCTTGTTGGTTCCAGAGTGGATCCTAGTGCACTTGTTGGTTCTAGATCATGTTCTGATGGTTCTAGATCAGGTTCCAGGTCGTAGAGGGTTTTAAAGCCAGGGTTGGGTTCTGAGAGGAGGTCCTAGAATCTAGCTCAGGGAGTACTCCTGTTTTTTCTTCTCATGAGGATTTGTGGTACTTGCTGATGGTAGCAGTCTCACTCCTTTTATTTTCTTTGTTATTTTCTTTTTTCCCATGCATTTTTTTTTCCTTCTTTGTGGCTCTTTAAGTTGAAGGCCCATAGGATGGGGATCCTATCATCCCATAAACTGCAGCTCTCCTGGGTCTCTAGCACACTGACTTGCGCTGACTCTGTGGCCATTCTTTTCTCTGGAGGCAAAATTGGAAACCGGACACATGGCAAGCAGGTGTCCTTCACAGTAACTGGTTGCCATGCTCCTGCACTGAGGATTCTTACCAAGATTCTTGTCCAAGAGTCTTGTCTAACACTTGCCAAATTTGCTTTGATACCCACTCTTGTGCCCAGAAACACTTCAGCCGGGGCAGGTGCTTGTGTTATTTCTTTGAATTTTGTGGGTATCACAAGCCAAAGCCAGTGCTATTTTCTTAAATATGATCCAACTTGTAATGCAGATCAATATGTATCAATATAACCTTTAAGACAAGCTCTACATATTTGGCTTTGAACTTTAAAGTATACTTTTTACTTGGTGAAAGAATGAGCTAAGCAACTTAAATGTTAATAATACATTTTTTCAGTATTTTTTGGCTAAAATTTAACTTAAAATACAAAGATTAAATGCTCTGATAATTTTAAATATTTATCTTGGGGTTTGAAGAAGAAAAAATTAAGAGATTTGTTTGTTCTTTTTTTTTTTTTGTGTGTGGTTTTTTGGGTTTTATTTTTTTTTTAGTAGCGGAAGGCAATTATATCTTTATTGACCCTCTGTGTTCACCCCCTCCTTCAATGTCAGGTACTTGCTTATTATTATCAACATGACATCTCCTTTCTTTGAAAGGTTGTCCGTCACACTTTGAATCACCTCTCTCCATGGTTACATTTTCTAATCAGTTCACATGATTGAGCCTACATCAAGTGATGCTTTACTTAATTCCTTTCCGTTTGTATGGTGTGATTCTTGGAGGGACTCTCGTCAAAATTTTGGAGGGCCCTGTCAGTTTGAAAAGAACATGACCTTTAAGTTGTATCAGTATGTTTGCTGGTGCATAAGGGAAAGGAAAAGGTTCGTAGTGATGGAAAACCACTCTAAAAATGAAAAGTAATTCACTCAGAAGCAACACTCATAGGAAGTTAATTTGTTTATATTTAACTGATTTTTAAAAAGACAGAATGAGGAGAACATGTTCTTTGAGCAATAAGAGGTCCAAATACTGTGTCCTTAAATTTAGTTTAGAAAACATTATCCATTGATCTTGCTTTTCTGTATTTGTAATAGTAGATAAAGGTAAAACCATTCAAATGTGATACGATAGACAAAATGTGTAAATCTTTGCGATTATCAAGCCTGTTACTTTGTTGCACTTTCATAACTATATCTGTGGTCATTTTATAATTAGTAATTGACAATCTTAATTTTTGTACATTGTGTCACTGACTAAAGCAGAAGAGTTAGATCTTATGTGAGTATAAATATGCATACGTTTATGTGTGTGTGAGGTATAATTCAAATTAACATAGGTGTTATGGTTTAAGGGTTAACAGCCTGAAAGGGCAGGACAGGTGGCGTCTGTAGGACCCTGGGGGGTCTGAGATCAGTACTGTTCCCTCCCCTTTCTGGCCACAGTATATAAAAAACTGAGGAGGCCCGAGGTTTTTGGGGGCTTTTCCTGGCTTCCTGGGCTGTTTCTTGTCACATCTCGGGACGGCTGGGCCTACCTCCACGTGCTCAGCTTCCACCACCACCCGCTCCCAGCACCACTGCGGTCCCTGGTGACAAGTCACAGCAGTCACAGTGGCCACGAGGCACTGCTTGGACACTTCCACTTGGGACTGCTGGGATCAGGTTTTGTATATAGTTAAAATATCCTTTGTCCCTTATTAATTCCCTTTTCCTTTCCCCTGTTGTTTTTCATTAAACTTGTTATATTGTTAACTTCTGACCTTGTGCAAAGCATCTTTTTCTCTATTCCCTTTTTTTTTAATCCTCCCCTGGGAGGGTAGGGGACAATAGAGAGAAAATCCTGCTCCCTGAGCCTTAAACGGAGACAACAGGAGAAATGCTTTGTACTGTAAATGCATACAGTCTGAATACAAGGAAAAACCATCTGAAATGCCTAACATAGATATTTGAGGCAATATAATATTGATGCATGCTGGTGGAGCTGAGCAATGCTGGGAACTTTATTAAGTTTCACAACCTTTATTAAGTATACAAACTGCGGATGCAGTGGATGTCCTGCAGTAACTGAATCAGGGATATTGACTGTTCTTATCTCCTTTCTGCTCTGCTTTAAGGTATGTTACTTTTAAGTAGCTTTTACACATGTTGGAATACACAGTAGCATTGCAGCTGCCGAAGTCTGGTTTGCCATGGATTTACTTACTATTACTGGATGCTGCTGTCCAGAAGGTGGATGTCCTCTAGCTTTTCCTCTTTTTGAAGAATTTTTAGTCACTCATCACTACAGATTCTTTGATATCTGATAAGCTATGAGGTGTTCCCAAGGTCACTAAAGGGATTTTTCTTCTCTCCATGGTTATAACATACCCCACAAATGTGTAGGAACTTGACTGTCTTTGAACTTCTCACCCTTCTGTCAACTTTGCTGAAATGAGATTGAAAAGTTCCTGGGTGGAGGTACACACAGGGTTGTGATAAAATGAAATAGCTATAGTGAAAGTGTTTGTGCTGCTTCCTTGTAATCCCTAAATCACCTGGCATTCTCCTCAAGTTTAGTAGTATTGTCACTGAATCATAAGAAGGCTCTAGGCTCACCTGTTTTCTGATACTGGATCTCAGTCTTGCTTCAGGAAAATAACCTACTTCAAGCAATCTACCAAAATCCAAGTTGATAGAGGTCTGCTTTTGTGAATGGCTAAAGAGAGATAAAGAAGTTAATCCATAGTGTGAATTTGTGCTTAGGCAGCACTGTGCGAGCGTCAAGTTCTGGTCTTCCTTTGTTCCCTGATTTTCAGCTTAATGAGTGAAAAAAGGACATCAAAAGTTAAACACTTCCTGCATTACCATTTTTAGCAAAAACTTGCATGGTGTCAGCTCCAGGCTCAAATGCATGCAAACATTGCCTCTTTGACGCAACAGGGGTTGTCTTGTTCTGGACAAGAGAGCTCGTATCTGAAATTGGCCCTTTCTGAATTTAATTATTTGGTGTGTTTTACCTTCCTAATGAAAGTGGCAAAGCCACATTCGTTAGCATCTAAAATTATGACTATTCACAGAGTTCAGATATGTAGATTTTCCAGCATTAAGGTGTGCCAACTTTAATGCTTGTGTTATATAGTCCATGATACATAAATTGCAGATGTACGTGGCAGTAGGCAATTGTACACACCTTATTCAGCATTAGATTTACCCATGTAAAATTTGGAATCATATAGTATGTGGATTTGGGGATCAAAGCAATTGTACCTGGTGTACAGACATGAACATTGTGCTTCATACCAGGCATTTTGTGTAGGACTTTAGCGTCTTCTGCTAATTCATATTTCATTATTCATACATACATACATTTAATCCATTAATGCAGTTGTAACGTTTCACTGATTGCTCAGAAAAAAAGTGTTTTCTCTGTGTTTCAGAGTATGAAATAAGGTGGCAGAATGATAAATACCAATCGTGAATTTCTAGGATGGTAGCAATATTCAGTAGCGTATAACATGGCTTTCACTTACACAAAAGAAAGGTCATACATTTTCATTTGTGATGTATCATTGCTGGCTGGGACATGAACTTCACAAATACGTGAAGCCACTACATTCTACAGCTGCTTTCTTCTGGGTCATAACCTCTAGGTTTTAGTAACCATAACTTGAGGGAGCTCCATTCTCATGACGTTTGAGGCACATGATGTTTTACGTGTCCTACTGGAAATCCCCATTTTGCTAGTGTGTTTTGCTTTTTAGGACATGTTAAACCTAAGCAATTCTGGAAATGCTAGTCTCTGTTTGAAAAACACAAAAAATGAAATATTAGGAATGAGTCCTTGACTAAGACAAAGGACTTTTTGTTTTGGGATGACCATTTCTGTTATTCTGACCTACAAGAAGTGTACTAGCATCTCTCAATGGTTCTATCTTTTTAAAGAGCATGTATATCACAAATTCTCTGCAGACTTAAAATCCCCTTGAACCCCCTTTTTTCCTCGAAAAGTTGGAAATAGAAACTGTGCATCACCTCAGGTTCTTTTTTTTTTTTTTTTTTTTTTTTTTCTTTTTTGACTCCTGCACTGGCAAATTTCCT
>NW_010168733.1:29891-53091 GCF_000695765.1 Mesitornis unicolor
CTAGATAAAACTTCTTTAAGGCACCTGAGAGAGAGAGAGAGAGAAAGAGAGAACACCTCCAGAGAGCAGCCTGCTGATAGAACCTACTTCTAACAATATGGTGAGTGTCATTTTAAAATACCATGAGAAATATGATGTGGTGATCAAGGACTTCCTGCTTTAAGGGTTTCATGTATCAGGGTAACTAGACAAAAAATGTAGTTCCCAGGGTGAAAATTATATTAACAAAGAATTAGTAATAAAGCTGAATAAATGTAATGAGATGTGAAAGAGAGTGCATAGCACATTTTTTTCTGTCTTTCATAATTAGGCCCTGAAAGAAATGGAAATTCAGACAAAACACCTTCCTCATTACCAATTTAAATATTACAAATTAAAATGTGTTGTTATTGGACAGCCGATTGTTTTGGTTGTTTTGTGGGTTTTTTTTCTTCAAGAGGTAAAGATGCTTCCTTTGGTTCAGGTTGCTGTTTTAGAGGAAAGGTTTTTGCGAAATGGTTGTTAGCTGAGTCTCTTTTAAGCTGAGATAACATTTCAAATTTTCTCTCTGCCAAATTCTACCCTTTATTTCTTTGCTGTAATGATAGTTACCCAAACTCTGCTGACAGTCCATACACTACAGGGGTGGCCTAGAATCATCCTTTGTTATTTTCACAAGCTATTTATCATATTTATTAAATTGCATAGATTCCTACCGTAAGTTGGAAAAACAGTATGTGCTTAATTTGGACCAATTAATTCCACAACAAATACACTCTCTCTTGGCCTCTTTTATAAACCAGAACATCAAACAGCTGTTCTTTCATCCCAGCAAAACTAGTATGTAACTTTTTCAGTCTGCTTTTGCTAGTGAGTATTGGTTGAAACAAGATACCGGCCTCTTACAAGGATCTATTTCAACCAATAAATCCTGTTAATTTATTAATGACTCAAAGCTTATAAGAGAAACATTATTTAATGAAGTTTTTATTTCTGCATTTTGTAAATCTTTAGGCTAACAGTCAGTAATCTCCAGTTCCTTTCTGTGTCTCAGCATTTTGTTACAGAGCATAAAAATCCTGTCTAACATTGAAATAATATGTACTTCTATTTTAAAAACAAAATATGCAAACCAGCACTGTTGTGTTCCGGGGGCAGTTTCAAACCTTTGGCATGGGTTCTAGAAACAAAGCTAAGCTTGCACTTACTACCATGTCTGTTCAGTCTGCATAAACACATATCATGAGTACCTATTTCTGTGTTATTTACATTCTGTCTGGTTTTGTCAGTGGCTAAAGAAGCTAGGTGACACTGCATGTGGCATATATTACACGTGGCATATTATCTTAAAAGACTAGAAGAAATACACACGTAGGCCTGAGAAGTATTTAGAAATGAGAAAAGGTTAGAGGAACATTGAGCAGTTCAACACCATTGGCCATTTCTGTGATGTGCCTGGGATATAGGGGCTGCAGTCCTTGGTCTATCACAGAGCTTTGCCCTAAGCTTTCAAAGCTGGTGGGTTCAGCATCTGAATGGGTCTGTTACAGGACTCTGATTCTTGTTCTGTGTTAGAGGGGAATGATGCATGTCTGGAAGTGTCCTTCACCAACATCATTTGGGAATTGTTGGCAAAGAGTGTAATTTTGAACTGACGTTGCTTTAAATTGTACCTGGCCACAAACTAACGCACAGGTACTTCCAAAACATGTGGGTGGAGTTGTGGCTGTGAGTTTGCTATACTGACGATTTATGTACTTGTAATTTTGAAAAGAATAAGAAATTTTGTGCAAAGTCTTTGCTTCTGTGAACTTACAGTAAAAGATAAAGGTTTGGACAACTGCTGCAGTACCTGTAAGAACAAGTGCCTGCAGCTTTCCCAATGTTTGCTCTGAATTGCTTTGGTTTTTTGTCTTTGTTTTTACAATCCCTGGGGGCAAAGGCTATTTGAGAGCAGCATTGGTATTAGCATGGATGTTCTCCAAGGGGTAAGGGAGGCAGAAATAAGGTTGACAACATCTCTCTCTGCTCCATGTTGGCTGACAAAACCTGGCCAACAGAAGTGATATTGCCCATCACATCCCTTTAGAGTGTGTACAAGGGCTGTTTGGGGCTGCTCTCTTAGGGGTGCACAGGCGAGAAGGTAGCATAGCACACTCACTCACTTCAGGTCTGTGTCCTGACAGAATGTGCCCTACATTGTGGTGTAAAATACAGATGCTGCCTTTGTATTAGAGCTTGATGATAGTTTTGTGGTATAAAATTTTGCCAGTATGGTGCTCTAGCCTTTATCTTAAAACAGCTGAGGTATCTGAGCTGGTGCATAGTGTGATGGCTTGCAAATGGCAATGAAACTTTGTAGTCGGGGATTATCTCCACAGTGGGAAACAAGAAGGAACCTGGGATGGGTTTGACTCAGCTCACCTTTGTTTTGCTTGTGTCTATTTCTTCCTGCTAAATCATACATCTAGATATGCTTATAGAGCAGTAATGAAGCTTTGTCCGTGATACAAGTCTATGGTTTGCTCTGCTTTTGCTCTCCTAATCCCCTTGCTGCTACTGACGAAGGATGTCCTTCACCGTCACAATTTTAGCAAAAAACAAAGCAGCTTGAGGTAAAGTTGACACACAGTTACTAAGGATCCTCACCTTGCCTTTTCTGCCTCCTGAAAAATAGAATAATATAATACAGCAAAAGCAGTCCTCCCCACCAGTGTCATTCCTACAGGCTTGCTCTATAAAATGTATTTTTCAGTAGTTACCTAGTTCCAGTGTAGGGACAAAGGTAGAACATTTAAGTTTGGGAATCAAACTTTGATTTATAGATAAATGTACAGACCAAGTAAATGGCTTTGTAACTGGAATAAGACATGCAATCACTATCTGCTGACTGGTAATAAATTTAAGATTAATACTTTATATTGCTTATTTTTTGGTCCTATTCTTTATTTCTGAAAAGATGTGTGAAAAAAATGAAAGCTATGTATACACCATAAACTGCATTTCTTGACTTCTGAGTCTGTGGCTGATTAACCTTAATGCATAACTACATTAATTTTTCTGGATGAATTTTTCCTGATTCCTTAGAAGGAAATTAATATTTTTTTTTGCCTAGCTAATCTTATTTTCTTGTCAAATTAGTGATGTGTTAATTTTATAATAGAATGGAATCTTTATGGAATAAAGATTGTGTACATGATCTTCTTGCCAATATAAAGTTGTCTGAACTGTAGAAATCTTGTTAAATAAAATACTAAATAAAAATGTAAATTTAACTGTATGTAAGCTGATGTGTTATTCAATAATATTTTTGCATGATAATTCCAAATTTTGATTGTATTATATGACATGGATTTCTGAGGTCTTTAACTGATCTATTCTGCTACTAAAATTCTTGCTGAGATGCAGGACCTGAATCCTGGTGTTCATCTGAACATTTTAAAAAGTGTATCTTTATATTAGCCAGGATAGCAACTGAAGTTTTGGAAACTCAAACATCTTGTGCTTTTGACCAAGACCTAGTCTTTAAATTTATTTAGGCTTTTCTTTCCCTCTAAAAGCTATATAAACTGAAATATTATAATTGTTTGCATGACTTCAGCTTAATTCGAAATATAAGTTTTGTGAGTCTTAAACTAATGTCCATTTTATTGTAAATTGATGCATTTATGCACAGAGTACATTCAGAATCAACTTTGAGAATCTCTCATCTTTTGTGTTCAAGGTTGACAAGATAATCAGTTAGTGCTCTAAACTTGTTTTATTTCTCAATTTTATTGTTTATAATCTGATAAAATGTGTTAATTGACTTATCAAATTAACTTAAAATCATTAAATACTTACTAACAATTTTTGAGGCAAAATTTTGCCT
Organism: Mesitornis unicolor; assembly: GCF_000695765.1. Classification (NCBI taxonomy): domain Eukaryota; kingdom Metazoa; phylum Chordata; class Aves; order Mesitornithiformes; family Mesitornithidae; genus Mesitornis; species Mesitornis unicolor. The sequence continues at coordinate 33,742 of NW_010168733.1, forward strand.
ACAGTCAAAAATACATGTGTGTCTGTTGAACAGACATGTAGCTGTTGATAGCCTGCAATTAATGGAGTTATGTGCTTGAAGACCTATTTCTGTGTGTACAGAACTTGTCCTTAGATTATTGTTTTTAAAAGCTGGTCGCAGGTCAGGAAAACAATAGCGAGGGCATCGGCTTTCTCCCAAGTACTTTGTCTGAACATGAAAATCCAATATTTGATGTTTATTTCATTTAGATAATCTGGCTTGTTGTCTAAGGAATTCTACTTAGAAAAATGCATTTCCTTTCAGTCTGTGGCTAATGACATGGAGCAACAGAACACTAGGCTAAGGGAAAGGAAGATGATAGGGAGGGAGTATAAGCACAGTGTGACACTTTACTGGTACAGAATTAGCTTCAGAAATGTCACCTGTTCTTGATATATTTCCCATAATTTTGTCTTGTGAAAACTGTGCCATGAGAAAAGAAAGGCAACCCTCTTGCAGGGTTTGAACAGATTTTCCTCTTATATGGTTAATATAAGGCTTTTCTGAATGTTGCTCACTGGCAGACAGATTAAGAGCTTAAAATGAGGACTCAAAGGCCGAAGCAGGTGAGTGTTCTCTTGCAAGAAAACTTGTAAAAGAATGGATGAGGTTCAGGCAGAGATGCTGTGTCAGCCAATGGTAATACCATCCCAGATGTGTAATCACACAGCTAGAAATGTCCACCAACAGAACAAATGAAGGATTTGGAAAGTCAACTAGGTATAGCAAAACTGAGTGTTTACCATTGCAGGAAATATACTTTCATAGTTATTGTTTATGCCCAAACATTACACCTTGAGAATCGTCATATTTTAAGAAAACTTTTATTAACAGTTCTGAATGACCGGACCCCCATTGTGTTTTTATCAGTCCCAAGAGACATAACCTGTTTAAAATATTTTCTATCTTTATAAACACAATAAAGTAAGCTGTCTTCCATATAGATTTGTAGATCTCATTAGAGATACTTTTTAAAAAGGTACTCCATCTCTTGGGAAGGTAATGACAAGTAGTAATCTTGGCATGCAAAGTTTTCAGACAGGAACACTTTGTTAAAATAGTTTGTTTAATCTTTCCAGCATTGTTTTGGAGTGGATGTACTTTTAAACTGCACTTTTACGCAGAGTTATGACTTGAATGAGGGAAAGACAAGGGCAGCTGAAAACAAATGCAGTGGCAATATCAGTCAGATGTTATTCCAGGTGAAAAAACAGCTGAAGTATTTCCTTAAGATTTCAAGTGTTATCAAAGACTTGCAAGAAAAAATGGCAGTTTTTAAACTCATTAAAGTTAACATTTGTCTGTATTGTAAATGAGGTATATTCCCTAGGGTAGTTAACAGCTTTGGTGGCACAAGATGGGGGTAATTTTTCAGATGTACTGTTTCCAATGGGCCAGTGTCCTAAGGCTTTGCTTTAAATGGCCTTTTTATGCAGTAGGATAATGGGCAGTTTGTGCATTGCTAAATCAGCCCTATTTTGTTTGGAATGTTACAGTCAGGGCACTTACAATTTGTCAGAGGAAATGCAGAACATCTCTACAGGAGTCTGTTTAAGAGGACATCATTTCTCGATAAGCTCTTGCTTAGGTCAACATGCAGCACTGCTCTTACACTATTCCCCTGTTGCTTCTGCCACACGGGAATGCTCTGATTTATTAGGATTGCACAAGTCATGTCCTCCGCCTGACTGAATCCACAATGTGGAAATTTTCTCTTCCCTCTCCCTTTTCAAAACGAAGTGTTGAAGGTTAGTTTAAAGCCCTCTTAAAGTATTTCTGAGAGGACTGTTTCAGTGAAAGGAAATACCCATATGTTGTACAGTATCTTTATTGTATAGCTGCATGTTACAGATACATCAGGACTACTGTTGCTTTGGAAAGTGTGCTATTTAAGAGCACTGACTGTATCCATGTTCTGTTACCATACCACTGCAAAATGCCTGCGATGATGTGCAAAGGTAAAATGATAAGGTTGTGAACATAGTGAATGTGATACAAAACCATCCAGCAACTAATGATGCTGTAGTTTTTAACCAGAGCGTACAAAACCCAAACATCAACAAAAAAATCCAAAAGTCAAAATGAGTTGCAGTGATGGGTACTACAAATATATGTCCTGTCAACTTTTTAATTACATTTCAAATTGTAGAGACATTTCTCCTATAGAACTAGCTTAATGAACGATGATTTTTTAGTCAAATCTGCTGTAAAACTATGTGCAATTCAGTATTGTGTTCATTTCCCATTTGATAAAGGTGCTAATACACTGCCATTCAGACTCTTATTGCTAAGAAAATTTTGGTTTGTTTCAGCATTGTATATTTTAAACTCAATGCAGCCAAGGACATTTCTTAATGGAAAGAAGAAAGCAATGAAAAGCCTTAGTAATTTTGTGTTCGATGCCAATTGTAATATGAAAAGTGCAGAAAATATTTTGAAGGGGTCAAAGCTGTTTCTCTCTTTTTTTTTTCTTTTTTTTTTTAAATTCTTTAACACTGAATTTAGCTGTCTGCGGGCATTTGAGCCCAGAGTATTCTACCTTCTCTGCAAAGAGAGATAACATCAGGGTTTCTCTTCAAAGGCATCTTGTGTGACTGTGAGTAACCTTCCCTGGAAATGAAGAAACTCCATTATTCTGATTCACATGAACTCATTCCTTATGGTTTCTTTCTTCCACTCTTTGAACTGCTGATTAACATGCTTACTTCACCTCTGCCTTCTCCTTGTATATCTTCCTGCGATGCTTAGGGGCAAGAAGGGTTTGGGTATTTTTTAAATGCATGAGGTAGCAGTTTGTGGAGGTTTCCCAGATTTGCATGAACCATACAAAGATCTTTCAGTCTTTGAAACTCTTTACGGTCGGCTCTTCTAGGACTGGAATGATCAAATGGAGAAGGGGAGCTGGTTCTGGAGTTGGTAATGAGGCAATATAAAGAGGACACAATGGAAATCCCTAAAAACAGGTGTTCATGTCACTTATTCTCTTTATCTGCTGTCTACAAAGAAACATTTCTGCAAGTGATCCCACTGCTGAAAAGGACATTAGTTACCCACAACAGGACAGGCAATCTGTGAGCAATAAGCCTGAGCAGATAGCAGGAGATGGGGAAGACAGGGCTGAGGAATGGAATGCTGCACCATGGGCTATGTACTGAGCGGGTATTTGAAACCAAGTACTGTGCTGTGCATGATTAACAGCAGAAGTACCTTCTGCTGGCACTGCAAAGTGGTGTGGCTGCACTTCAGTTTGATATATAGGTAGCTAAATCAGTATGATTAGACTGTGCAAATTAAATTGATGTAACATCATACAGGCATTGCCTGGAGAAGAAAGAATTTGATTTTCAGAAACGCTGGATATTTGTGAAGTTCAGCTGCCTAAGGATTGCTTTGAAAAAATTGAGTTTTTGGTGTGGAGCCTTTGTTTAGATAGTGACAAAGATATAATTTTTAAGGTAAAGGACAAGAAACAAAGAAAGATTTTATAAGAAGCTCTAAGAAGTGAAGACCAAAAAAACCCTCTCAAAATAATATTTAAACTTGGGTACATTCTATTAAATGGAATAAAAAAATAACATGGTAGCTAATATCCATAGTAAAATTAACTTTAATAAAGCTGTTAGTATTTTTAAGTGTTAAATGAATATTTAGGGAATTGGTATTATCATAGGAAATTCGACACTTTTCAGTCACTACTTTACTGTTATTTTCAGTTTACTGTCCGATACAAGATTATTCTGATAGCCAGCATTAATTTTCTAGATTATTACAAAGAACACTATTTGCACAATATTTGTTTTTGAAAGACCCCTTTTTACATGCCCAAGTAGAAGACCTCACTTTTCAGTACAATGTAAGCTGAAAATAATACAGACTTCAACGAAGAATAGCAGAATGTAGCTTCTATTTTTTGCTTGCTTCATCTTTTGGGACTGTGTTTAATGAAGTTTGGTAATCCTGCAGATTTATGATGCTTTTCATTACTGAGTATATTAGTAGACCATAAAGAATCTTTTCCATGCCCAAAATGGATTGAATGCAAACAAACAAGCAGTAGAAGGGCTGTTACTTCTGAGAAGTGTCATGAACTCTACCTGCTTTAAGTGCAAGTTGAAATCTGGGCTATTGGAAGAGTCAAGTCAGTGCTATGAAGCAGCTTTTGGTCACTGAGCTCAACTGTGGAGCCTCCACAATATGTTCTCTATGTCTAAACTTACTGGATTGTAGAAAGCAAGTATGAAGAGCAACATTAGAAGCCGTCAGTTATACAGAGAGAGAAATAAAGGCCAGATCTAGCAAAACAGGAGAGATAAAAATGGAGAACTGAGATTAATTTTTGACAAAGAACATGACACAACTGGACTAATTATAAAAGTACAGCACAAGATGATGGCAAGTGTTAATGCTCAAATCATTCTTCTCTAATTCCAAAGAAACAATCCATGTCTGATTCTTTCCAACTTAAGAAACCCCTAAGCATACACAGCATGTTCAAGGGTTCTGCTTTACCAAAAATAATTAGAAAAAGGAAGGATGTGTAAAAGAGTTGAACTGAGTTGCAACAGCACTGGAAGAAAAGCTAAAGAAAGAAACAGATTAGCAGAAGGTGACAGATCATTTGTGATCTGGCTGTGCACTCCACCATCAGTAGCATAAACATTTTTCTTTTTTACATTTTGTTTTGGGTTGCATACTGCACAAAATATTCTCTTGAACTGATGAGGATGAATCAGCCCAGGGGGAAGAGGGAGTGTCATTCCCTTCCTGTGCTTAGCCCTGACCTTGTAATCTCTGCATTGCTGATAGGCAATTCTAAGAGCTGCCAGTAGTGTCAGTGACTAAACTGAGCTGTACGGGGAAAGAAACACAGTGATGCACTGTTCTGCTGCCTTCATACTCCTGACACACCCCATATGCTGAGATGGTGGGTGGCAGTAGGAGAGCTGGCACATTAGCAGCAGTCCGTTCCCTGTGCCAGGGGAATAATCTGTTGGCTAGTTAAATCTCATTTCTAATTCATTTCTACTTCCTGAGCTAGCACTGAGAGGCGAGATCTTCACAGAAAATCCAGTTCTTGGAGTGTGTGATAGTGCAGTCTAGAGGACAGTCTGAAGCTTGTGCCTTGAAGCTCTATTTTGAATATTGATTTTAATATATTTTAAAAAACCTGAAACACACAACAAAAATCAACTCTAAACTGACTAAAACTTGAGTACATTTGCAATTCTTATGGAAATGCAACTGTTGTGTCTTTCTTTGGATTTTAGGTATGTATATACATGGGAAAATCCACTATGCCAGAAAATTCAAGTTGTCAAATCAAAGCAGAAACAAAAAAACCCTTATCTTCTCTGTTAATAACACTGCTGCTTAAACAGAAGTTGGCATAGAATCCTGGTGTGAAATTGCCAAGAAAAGATTATTAATTTGGCATAAAATTTAACTTGTTTCCTTCAGTATCATATAAAAATAACTAGTATTGTATGTGTGTTTGTGATTTGTGTTGCTAGTGGAAAGAAAGATTTATATCACAACGAAAATAGGTGTGCACCGTCAGGGGGAGTTCATGTTCATCTGACAACTGCAGTACTTGGCAAACAAATGCAACAAACTTGGAGGGAAGCAGCAGAGAAAATATCCTGCAATGTTGTGCTGAAAGGAGCAAAACAGAGCAGAATCAATCATCTTTTCAGTGAGAGTTTAAGGTGACTTGGGCCTTGCTCTTAGCTCTGCAGAGTACTTGTACACCCTTCTTTACTACAAGTAGAAGACTTTTCTTCCAGCAGGGCTGGTAAAAGGCTCTTCTTTTATAACTGAGACCTCTGTCTCCTCAGGCATATTACCCTCAGCTGAGTTAGAAGTTGCTGATGAAGGAGTGGTCTTCATTGCCTTTCAGCAATCATGGTCTCCTTATGCATCAAACTGTACTTGACGGCTTTACAAGTTAGCCCAAGAAAGTTGCAAAACAGAAAAAAAGAAACCTTGATGAACATAGTTATTAATTGACCTTTTTGCCTTCTTTAATTCTGTAAGTATCCAGACATATTTGGTCTTACTTTTTTTCCCCTCTAAAGAGCTGAATTTGTGTTTCTTCGTATCTCTGTATGTATGGATGACATGGAGCTCCACTGGCAATAGTGTAGAGTTTCTGCTTAGTTCAGCTTGGATTTGTACAAAAATGGTTCTTTGCACCTACCTTTTAAATGAGGGCTCAAATCAAAGTAATATCATGAAGTATGTGGAATAAAACTCTAATTCCACTGAAGTTTGGTTTCCACTGTTAGTTTCTTTTGGACCAGGATTTTAACTGAAGTTAGCTGGAGATAGGATTATTTTTGCAATGGATTCCTGGTGCTGGAATATCTTTCTTCACATCTGGAATAAGGCTACAGGTACCACATGAGCACAGCAGAATTCCAGGGATCACAAAACTAAAAGGACTTTGACAGGATTAGGATAATACAATAGAATGTAGATTGGCAAAGTGGCCTAACGCATTGGCACCTCGATTCCTCCCATAGCTCCTCTTTGGCAGAAGCCACTGCCATTCTGACAAGGGTAGCAGAAGGGAAAATGTTACTGCACTTAAATTACTTTTAGTTCACAATCAAATACATTAATTTAAAAATAAAAACCCTCCACTGGTAATGAAGCGAGGCAGGTGCTGAAAATTTTTTTCTGTTGCCACGAGTGTGACAACCTCTGATGGAGAAACAGAGAGGACAATTTGAAATGAGGCTCCTAAACCACTCCAGAAGGATGTATTAAAGGATGCTGGTCGGAAAGTATATTTGTAAGAGCTGGGGGTTTTTGTACAATAGGACAATTCTGTTGGTGTAAGAATTGTTATCTTTTTCTTACATATTTAAAAAGTGAGGATAGTGAAGTCTTCTTTTGGGTAAAGAGAAATCAAAAGCTTGTACCAAAAGAGTTCTGCAGGTACAAATAAGTATTAAGTAGTTTAGATTAATATTGAAATAATTGTTAAAGAAAACTAAAAAAAAAAAAAAAAGAGGGAGGTACAGCAAAGGAAGAAGGTATCCTTGAACCTAATTATGTGCATTGATGAGCAGGATGCTTTTGGTACTTTCCTGCGGACTGGCATATGTAGTATCCAGGCTAGAAATACTGAGTCAGATAACAGAACAGTTTTGGAGAGGCTTCTACTTGCCTTTCTGCCCCTCAGTGGATCTGTGTGGATTTTGCTGAAATTCACTATCCACTTTGTTCATTACCTTGTTCTGTGCTACACAGCGAGAGAGCAGTAAGTTATCAGACATAGGGACTGAAGGGGAAGATGAAGATAGCCTTCTTGTTCCAGAAGAAGTAGGAGGTGAAGCAGCAAAGAAGACAGGAAGACTGATTCAGGAAGATAACAGAGTAGCTTACAACATGGAGGACAGGAGAGATCCTTAAAGGTAAAAGAACTGACAAAAAATCACAGCAGGCACTAGAGAGAGATGAGAATCCAAGGGAAACATCTTGCCATGTGAGAAACAAGCTTTCATTGATCACAACATGCCATGATGTTTCCATGATAGCACTGTCTAGAAAACCATTAACAGTGATGAGAATACAATATCTGACAACTTTTTGTTTTGTTTTAAGAGGTAGACATTAAAAATACATCTGACATATGGGACACAAAGAATCTAAATAATGCTATTAAACTTCTGGTAGATGTGAATCTCCAGGGATGTTTACATATGCTTTTGAAGAAAACTAAAAAACATTAGATTTTACATTTCCAGGCTTAATTCAGAATTTTATTTTGTTCTGTTTAAAGAAATCTATGCAAAATTATTAAGTTACTCAAAATAAGCTCAAAATAGAAGACTGAGTTTTATAAACATTTTACATATTTGTGTTTAATTTGTTGAAAATAGCATAAAATCTGCTCACATTTGGCATCACGAATACAAATATTAGGAACCCAATCCCCTGATACAGTATAATTTTTTACATTATGATTTTACAGTCTTCCAACAGATATTGTCCACACTTTAATTTTAGAGTAAGGAATTTTATTTTAGTATAGGAAAATTAATATGTACGCATGTCTTCATACCTTGTGAACTGAACTACTGTGTGTTAGCTTCTCTGCACATCTGCGTTCACTGCAGAAGAAAAAGAAAACAGAGTCCCACCGACAGTATTTGATTTGGAAATACATTTATGTATCAGGCACAAAAACTTAGGCTGGGAGATCGCAGTGTGTAGAGGGTCTTTTACCTCTAAAATATAAACCTTCTCTCTTCTACCACAGGAGGGGTAAATACAGAGCTTTTAAGTTGAGAAAATATGCAGTTCATGTGAAAGGTTTGATAGCACTATATACCCACCAAAAGCTTAAATGTGCCTGACTGGTTTTATGGAAGACAGTAGATTAGTCTTTCCTTTACCTTTGACAGGTGAGAAGCAGTTCTTACATGACTGGTGGCTATCACCGTGCATCCACTACCACAGAGGTGAGGCTTTCAGCTTCAAAATGATGACTGGTAAGAAAAACAAGATGTCTTTCCTGGTTATAAATTTAACTCTTCTATGATTAGTCTGGGCCAATTAGGACACCCCTGGGGTTCAGACTATGGCTCAAGTACAAGCTTGAAAGCCTGATTAGCTGAGGTCTCTTGATACTTGTTCTTGGTAGTAAATGCTGGCACATATAGTATTGATTTTCATTTAGATATCTTAATGTTTCCAGACAATCCTAGCAGATGTGGGCTGAACTCAGATCTACGAGAGTGCTGGGCTGCAATCTGCAAGCATTTTTCTTGCCATTTTGTTTCATTTTTCCTAAACTTAACTGATTTGGAATCAGGAGATATAAATGAAAAATGCAGAGTTTGCCTATCAATCATGGCATGTACAAACATTGCTACTGCCCTTTTCTAACATCCTATTACCACTGGGTAGTTGGCTAGTCAAACAGGAATAAAAATTACACTGCAAACATCATAAGTTAGGCTTGATTTGTTGAGCAAGAAGCCTGACAATTCTGTAAGAGTTATATACCTCAGCCTCGCTGAAAATCAGCCTTGTTATGGCTCTGGTACGTCTATAAAGATTGTTCATTTCATATAAAACAGCTACCTGCACTGAAAGGCCTGAAAGGAAGAATGATGCTGGTTATAAATATAGAGGAAAATCTATTTGTCTGCCCCTTCGTGCTGTTAGCAAGTCACACGATGCAGCCCTTATGCTGTTCCTAGGCAGCAGGGGGAGTTTTCCATGGCCACCTTTTGCTTTCATCTTCTGGCCTGGACTGAAGCACATCATCTCTCTTTGTCATATGAGATAAAGCAATGAAGTGTGACCAGTGCCACTGCATTGCACTCTGCCCACCAGGAGCACGTTAATGATAATGAAAAACTATACTGCACCACATTTAAACTAAATGTGAGCGTAAGGCTGTCTGTCGGCAGACTGGTATAACAATTAATGTCATAAAAGATAAATAGAAATTATTAGAATTGGCTTGGAAGGGATTTTTTATAGAGCAGGGTTGTATTCCTTTAAAGATACATTATCAGACTGTTAAATCTAATTTCAGACTACTGTGCAATTAAAATGATTAACATTCTTTACTCATATAGTTCGATTCATTAAAGTTTTAAACACCCTTTACACACTATTTATGTTGAAAATAGAGAAATAACATGTTAAAATGTCTTGGATCATTAATCATTCAAATTTGCTGTATAACTACTTTCTCAAAACCTTAGCACCATGGTGAGTATTTACAAATCTCAGAGGTATTTTTGAAAGGATGAACAAAATAAAACTCTACCCACCTCTGGTATGTCCAATAGACCTTTAGTAGTTCCCAGGCCCTTTGTGTTTGCAAGAAAAATCAGACAGAAAATTCCTAAAAGATTGTTTTAAAAGTTATTCTACCCAGGGGCTTGTGCAAGTCTTAGCTGTCTTTACTTGGGGGCTTGCTCCCTCTGATATTTGAGGGTAACAGCATGGATGCTGTTACTGAAGCGAATAGAAACTCCAAGTATAAAGTCTTGTGTACTGAAAAGAAAATATACTCCGAGTCTGGCACTTTGTTTTTAGGTGTGTCAGATGGAGTTTTGCATTATCTACTGACAAACCAGTTTATTATATGGATATAAGAAGAGCTCTTCAGGCTTGTAAATGCTGCCATTACTTAGAGGTGAAACACCCACTTCCTTTCTGTGTTGGCATTTGTAACAACCTCTGAAACACTGTGGGAAAAGTTGTGAAAGTCAGTATACAGTATGTGACAAGACAATTATGAACCATATATTAATGCAAGTCTTTTGGAAATCTAGAGGTTCTGTAGTCCTTTTGAAGTCTATAGGCTTTTTAGTGGTTTGAAATGCTGTTTGTTTGGTTTTTTTTATTCCTGCACCTACTGAAAATGTCTGGGCCTTTTTGAAAGAAATACTGTAAATTACCACAAGCAGTTGGATATAGTCTAGACTGCGGTCCCATATTCTGGGAAGCCACGTTATTGTGTTTGCCTGTCCCTGGAAGCAATGGTAGAACTTGTGGCCCATGAACTGCCTCCTATTGCACCAGGTAAGAAAGCTCCAAATTTGCATGTCAGAAGTTCAAAGCAGTACACGGGGCTGCAGGAGGCATGCTGCCTGTGTCACTGAATGTCCTGTTTCTCAGATAGGCTGTAGGCCAGATATGCTGAACGAGTGCAGTCATTACTCTTTCTGTGGCACTATTAGTAAGAGGAAGAGGTAATTATAATTAGCCTCTTTGAAATCACCCAGGGGCTCAGCTGATACGTCAAAAATGTAGATGGTATTAAACATGAAGACACAGCTATATTTTTCCCAGCTGGCAGCATGATCCTAGCATGAATACTATATATAATATGCTAGGGTCTTTCACTGTGAGAGTATCAAGGAGCATTCAGTCTCCCTCCCAGATGCCTGTTTCAGGAGCCATGTGGTCCCTGGGTAGACAGTGGAGAAGTGGCTTCCTAATTTAGGTGTTCTAGATTAGGCACAGTTATCTCACAGATTTACTAAGGAACATTGCCTTCTAATTTATTCCCTTGAACAGAATGCCCAAATTAAGTTAGAGACAACTGCAATAATCCTAGGATCATTAGTAAATTATATATTGACAACAAATACGTGCCCACTCAAGTGACTCATCTTCCAGTAAGATTAGACAGTATGAGAGGGTCAACTAGCTGTAGAGGATCCACACAACTGTTATGGAAGGGACCATTTTTTACCTCTCTGATTTGCCAGTTGCTCCTTTCATTCCATTACTCTTATTCTGTGTAAGATTGCCTGAGAATAACGAGTGGCTCACTTTGCAGAATCAAACCATGCTATTTTACAGTACCATGTACTGTATCTGAAGCAGTTCCAACTCTAGTCAATAAAGGGAACTGTCAGCCTCTATCACTGAGGATGTCTCTAATGCTGTTCCATCATTCATTTCAAGAGCAACACGAGCAGAGCCTTTCCCTTGAGAGACTGACAGCCGTTATCATCTCTGCAATGCTATAAGCTTTTGCTGACTTTAGGGAACAGAAATCCCAGAGGTACTCCTGAGTTTCATGTCAGTGTATGGTGCTCTAACCGGCCCACAAAATTGGCATTCAGAGGCACTATACTATTACAGAATAGTGCTGATAATTAACAGCTTTTCAGATGAATATTAAGATCATACTACTTTCAAACAATTGATTTGCGTAAGCTTTTCCTACACCAAATCCAGATGGAGAGAGACAAGGTGGAGAAATAGTCCCCTTGGAATGAGATCACTCCCTGTCTTCTTGCTGCTGTCACCAGTGTCCTATGTGTCTCTCTCTTATTCAGAAGCCTGAGACTTCAGTGTATTTGTGATTTCTCTAGTGTCACTGTGGTAGTCGTTGCTGCTGCCTCCTCCTCCCAAACTTTTCTTATAAACCTGGATGTTAGAAGGTGCGGTGAGAGAGGGAACCTAAAGGACTGAAAAGGACTTCCTTATTTTCATTAGAGTAGGGAGAACAGGAAATGCTACTATTGCATTGGTTTTATACAGCAGATATTTATCCATCATTTTGATTTGTGACAGAGTTTTGGCCTTCAAGTCGACCTAGCTGTGTTTGGTCACATCGTATTAATATTGATTCTGATGCCTCAAGTACCTTTGCTTAAGCCTAGCTCTCTTGGGGGTTGTTGGACTTGTATTCCCACGAGGCTGCAGATGAGTTCTACTCAAATGATCAGTTGGATGAATATACTGAGCTGAAAATATAAACCCAGAATACCACAAAACCTCACAGATATCAGTGAAATACAGAATACAAAATTTAGTCCAGGTCTCTGCCTTTTCTATTTTGCTAATAATGAAAATTATATAATATAAGAATGACTTTGATTGTTGGTGTATCTGGAAAATGAATTTTCCTTTGAGTTTTTTTAGACTTCTTATACCTCCCATTGATTTTGATTATTTACTGTTTGACAAGGGTAACACAGGCAGCCCATGCTGTGCGAAAGATCAGAGGTGCCTTCATTCCTCAAGGCTATTGCCTTCTTTAATTCTTCAGTGTAGGATCAGTGAACTGATTGCATTTCTTCCATTTGACACTTTATATTTCACATTTCTTCATCAAACTATTGCAACATGCTCTCTTTTAAAGGAACTGCTCTGAGAATATAGCCTTTTTGCCTTGGCCATTATTATAACCTTTCGGTGACTTGTAACAGCAACTGTAAGCCACTGTTCTGATTAATCGTCTTCTACTTAAACTGCATGGAGTTGAGGATCTTGTTAATCCATTTTCTGTGCTTTTCTTTTATGGGTGTTATATGTATTTCATATTTAATCATCACATGATATGACTTGAGGGCAGTTTTCCTCTGATTTTTTTTTCCTTCAACCAGGATAGTCTTACAGACCTAAGGGGAGATATTTTAACTGCAAACACTGTATGCCAAATCTGGAAGTACATACCACAGATCAAATATTTGCAAAACAAACAAATAAATGTACAATCTATTTGGATATGTAGTTATGTGTGTGCATTTTTGCACACAACAGCTCCTTGGACAGACATGTTTTACAGTGGTGGGAAAGAAGCCCAGGGATATGAGTGTGTAGAGTCTTGATACTTTCTAAGCAATCCACTTTCTGTTAGAAAATAGTAAATGTAAGTATCCAAAATAGAACAGAAGTTAGTTCAGTCAAACCTGACTTTAGGTCATGGTTCCAAATATTTTGATCAAATAGGCTTCTCTCTCCTTTTCTTTATTATAAGATATGCTATATAGTATATATTTCCAGTGACTAATGTTTGTGCTGTGAGTCCCTGTAGATGAAAACTTGGGTGATGTTAGATCAAAGTCTCCAATAATTTCATAATTTCTTTATGAAGAAATGCTTGTTTTCAGCTGTAGTTGGCATCAGTCTAAATGAATCAGTAAAATGGGATGATCTCAGCTCATATAAATAATAGCAGCCTTCTCCTGTTAGAAATGCCTTTCTTTTGGAAAAGCCAGTTGTCCTACATTAATGCATTTCTAATCAAAAACACTAAGGCCCATATGGTATTTTTTAACACATTTGAGAGCCCTGGTTAAGACAGTTCTGAATGTACTGGAAACCACAGTTCACTGTTGTTCAGCACTGAAGAGAATGCACAAAGAGTATACTCTTATATTTCTGTGTTATCCTGCTTATTAGTTTTATAGTAATGGGTCTCGTTCTCTTTTCTCCTCCCTTTTCTTTTTTTTTTTGTGAAATGGCCATCATGTTACCATATTACTACGTTTCTTCTCTCTCTCCCTCTTAAACATAATGAACATCAGAAAGTGTCCCTGAGGCATAAACAAAAACCAAGAGGGAAACATCCCAAAATACCAGGGAATGGTGAGGAAAGAAGTCCATCATAGTTTAGACTAACAAAATATAGAACTTATGATAGAACTTGCCTATAGAATTGCTGCTTGAAAAGAATTTGTTCACATTTTTGTGAAAAAAAAAAAAAAAAGTAAAAATCTTAAAATATAATTCTATCTTATTTTTTTCTGTTTATTTTTTAAAACAATAGGATCTACTTCCTCTGAGTCATCATTAATTGATTTGCCAAAATCTCATATCGTAGCATGTAAGGTATAAAACAAGTATGAATTACTAGCGTCTATATTGTATACTGCCTACAATTTCTCATGTTGTGGAGGCCCTTCAAAATCTAAGTGCATCAAACCCCCCTGCATTTCAGGTTTAGCTCTGAATTTTTACTAGTTTAAAGCAGATCTTTTAGAACAAGTTGTGCTAACATACACAATTAAAATTAAAAGGTTAACATGGTATCTTTCTGAAATTTACTATTTTTCATCATACAATCATATCAGAATGTAGGTTGGAAGGTCAGTTAGTCTAACCACCTGCACAAGGCAGGGCCAATTATGTGAGGTTTTTCAGGACCATGTCCAATTCAGTTTTGCATATCTTCAAGGATGGATATTGCACAGCATCCCTGGGTCCTAGTTTCAGTATTTGAGCACCTTCTTTTTAAGTAAGTAAATAAATAAATAACCTAATTTTTTTTTCCATGTTGCAACTTGTGTTTCAGGGATGTAGAAGCCTGGTGGTAGACTTTTCAAGTAAAAGCAGAGTCAAAAATGCTCATACCTTAATTTCCTTTTTGTCACTAGGTCTCCTGTGCCCTTTGATCAGTGGACCCACATTTGCTTTAGCCTCACTTTTGTTGTTGTTATTGTACTTAAGGAAGCTCTTCCTGTCCTTCCTAACATCGCTCACTAGTTTAAGTCTGACTTTCCTAATTCCATCCCTACATTCTTGGGTAATATCTCTGCTTGGTAGCCTGTTTCCACTCTCACCTTCTGTGTGTTTCCTTTCCACATCAGCAGAAGTTCCTTTTTCATTCATGCTGGCCTTCAGTAACACTTGTTCAAATTCCTGCATGTTGGAATGGACCGCTCTGGGCTTTGAGGAGGTTTTATGCAACAAAAATATTTCAAGAAGTGGGGGAAAAACCCCTAAATCAGTATTTTAGTTTCCAGTTCTGGTCTGACAATTATAATGTAAGCAAATATATTTCTGTGTATATGTTAGGAAGCAAAACTACCCTTAATGGCAAATTTGGCAACTGAAGAAGGAATGGGAGGAAATGGGGAGTGGTAATGAAAGGCTTTAATTTCAGCATGGCACAATTTAGAGCTTGAGGAACACTGAGATAAAAATGAATTCTGTATTGAGGACCCTATAGTTCAACTATTCTTCTTAGCAGAAGTAGACATTGTACAGAGTGATTGTCTATCTGACAAAGAGTTCTGTGTTACTGCATTATACTGAGCATGTTTTCCTTCTGAATTTTTACATTTATTTTTAATCAGAAGATTGTAAGGAAAAATTAATCACTGGCCACTCCACACTGCTTTTTTGACAGAACTTTTTTGAACAGTATCCATTTAGATGGAGGGATAGAGCTTACCCTGTTTCTGGGTGTGCATGACTTTTAAATGGGTTAAAACATGCCCAAGATGTAAAACGACTTTATCAGAGGCACACTTAAAAAGAGTACCTATCTGAAATTATTGTTCAGCACACCTGGAGTCTCTTTCAACTCATGTGAGGCTACTTCCTGCAGTGTCAGCACCAAATGGTTATTCCAGGAGGATAACAGAAGCTAGAAATTTAGTTGGAACGTGTTCATGCACAGAAGGAAAACCAAGCATGCCAATGCACTTCCTCTAGTTAACTTCAATTGCTCCTCTGACCCTGCAGTGCTTTTCACTGATGTACTGCTGTAACATTACTCGAATGACATTTTGTCATTTGCTGAATGTTAACCTGCAAAAATGCTATCTTTACTCCTTTACTTTGAGACAGGATGACATGCACTGCAGCCCCCAGTTGTTGGGGGGTAATTTTATGCTCCTTTCCTGACAGACAGGATTCCAATAGCACCGTATGTCAAAAACTCCAACCAATTCCAGTCATGTACCCACACCGTCCAGCTGTCACAGCTATAATTATTGAAACTAAAGCCCAGAGAAGTTTGTAGTTTTGGAAATGCTCTGGTCTCCTTAGATCTTTACTACTGATGTTATAGCTGATTAGGACCCTGCCAGCCTTCTGTTGGTCTCTTGAAAACTGCTGTAATTCTCATTCATCATGGAAGCTAACCAGCTGCTCCAGAGCCATCCCCTCAAATGTGTTGCTTGATGTTACACTTTGCTGTTGTCCTGACCTTGATACTTTGGATGTTCAAACAAAGGCTATTTATGTTGGAGTTGGTACAAAAGGATCCAGTTATCTACATTCAGCACAGAAAAATGAAAACTTTTTTATGTAGATACCCAGGGTCACTGTGAAGACTGCTACTCATCTACACTCATTTCTTGGTCATCCTGCTATGTTCTCATGACCGTTTCAGGTGAGGGTGTGGGAGGTGACCACCTTCTGTCAGGCTGACTCCGAGCTTCTCACAGAAACATCTATCTTGTCTCTTAGCAGAGACAAAAGCGACTCCTGTAATTAGAGTTTTGAGCCTTTACATCCACTTTTGACACTTTTATCCAAATGTAATGAAGATTAACATCTTTTGATTCTCTTTGAAACTTTTGTCTGAGAGTTCAGCTATTGGCTTTTTCTATTAAGATCTTCAAGTCAAAAGTTTTGTGATCTTGAGGTGTTTATAAGTTTTAAAACTTTTTGACAGCTTTTGCATTCATATCAGTTGCAGTGCTAGATATGTGTAGTACATAGTGCAGCACCTTTTTAGATTGCATTTTCACACTGTGTTCTTTTTTCCTCTCCAGGAATCACTCCTCTTGTACCCATTGCAGTAACTTCCCTGAAGACATTAATTATTCTGGTTTGTTCATTCACTTAGGAGGCACTTTTTATTTTAAATAAATTTAAATTTAAATACATGTAATTTACATGGCTTGTATATTAATCAAATAGCAAGTTGTAATCAAGTGCCTACTCTTTCAACTCTTGAGATGCTAGGTAAGAAAATAAACAACCTGGTCTAACGGGAGGTGTTCCTGCCCATGGCAGGGGAGTTGAACTGGATGATCTTTAAGGTCCCTTCCATCCTAAACCATTCTATGACTCTATGATTTAAAGAAAAAAAAATACTGATGAGGAGATACTTTAAAGTGTGAAAAGCAGGACTGAGTTGAAATTCCTAGACTGGAACAACTGAGTAATTTCATGAAAAGAATGAAAGAGGGAAATTTGTTAAATATATATTTTAGCAACTGTCTTTTAATAATGAAGAAACTATTTCAACAAAAATGACGACTTAAAAAGGTGGAATTTTCTATTGCTGGTGAGAAAGCTCAGAATGACTTTGAACATCAAATGTGTTGTTATGCAGATCACTGGCTCCCATTTACAGGCAGCAAGGATGATGTAGATTTAAAAGGTGGACCAGATTTTTCTGAATACACATAAGAAATTATCCCAAATGGAAAAAGATCTGTCTCTAATTTATAGTTAACTCATAGTTTTAAGATACCATTTAATGACCTGATTGGAAAAGTATTCAGAAATTTGGTCCAGTGAACCCTAAGGTCCTTACTTTTTTCCCAAATCTTGGGGTGCAGGATCTTGTATTTTCTCATTAACTGGCTTTTGGCAGTAACCTGAAGTCAATGGCTTCTGGACAATTGATTGCACCTGACTCCAGTTTTGGGACTCTCGGTAGCCCTCCTTAAAGTGAGCTGAATAATAGGTGAAATGCAACTATTCAGTAAGAGACTGAAGGAGAATAGAAAGGGAGTCATCAGTCAAAGAGCTCAATACAACTGGATGGCCAAAGACATGGAAAGAAAGTAAACAGAGAGGAAAACAACTAGAGAAGTGATCAGCCTAAAAGCAGCAGGGGGATGTGTAAAGAGAAACATGACACATGGATTGTATCACAAATTAGAGAGCTGAGTGAGACATTTGAGCTGGTTATGTCAGCAGTGAAAGACAAGCCTGAGCAAACAGTTTAGGACAGCGAGAAAAGAATAAGTGATGGAAAGAATATTTTGACGTGCTGTACAATGTAGAGTATAAAATAGATGAAACAATTTTTTTTAGAAGTTTCTCACTAAAAATGAAGGAGAGAGTACATGTTGGAATTCTGAGACATAGGAAAAAAACAGTAAGAAACTTGAAAAAAAATGCGAAAGCAGAGGTGCAGGGCTCTGGCTAGCATGCAATGAACATTGAGTAAAACACAGCCTTGTCAGATCAACAAGACTTACAAAAACCATCCAGGACTGAATGAGTAGGGGAAAGTGAAAAGAATACAGATCTACTTCAGAGATTAATAAAGAAATGCTTGCAGACTGTATGAGGAGGATTCAACAGATATTTGTCATGCTGGTAATAAGACAAGAATTGGTGTAGATACAATGTAACTGAATCTACTAAAACCTTTCATTGACTTGAAAATAGATTTAGCAAGCTACCAGGCAGAAATGGCATATTTTTGGAGCTTATGGCCACCAAAACCCTTAATTAAGCCAGTAGAAAGCATTTAGAGGAATTTATAAATTACCATTAGAGAAGAAGCCAAAATAACGGTTTTCCATGATGATGGCAGTGGGATAGGCCAGGTTTTTGTTTCTACCTTTGTTCAGTTTAGGGTAGGTTTTGCATTAAAAGATGAAGGGAGAGGGGCGAAGAATCATACCGTGTCAGAAAACAGTGAAAAAACTTAGCTTCTCAGAGATTATTCAGCTTATGGCTTCATTAAAGACCCATCAGTGATTCCTCAGAGAAACTAAGACCAATGCGCAGGAATTCACACTGAAGTTCAGCATACAGAGATAAGGAATAGATAAGTTTGAGACAACTTAAAAGGGATTGTTAAAAGAAAGTTCTCAGAATTACAGATAATTCCTGCTTTTACCTCTTGTTTGATAATAGTACTGTTTCTTCTTACCAAACTGAGTCTCTTGCTTCAGTAAAATTATCTTCAACATAAACGTTTTGAAAAGGGAATGTGTGGGAAGCAGTACCCTAGCAAGCTGGAGCTCTCATACTTAATCTAATGGATCTAAGTATTTCTTAAGCAATGTGGAGAGGCCAGCTTAGTTGAGACTGATGGCTAAGATATCCTGCTAATTCATAACGAGTTTGAATGTGGTTGTATGTGTTTGAATGTTCCCAGTGATGCAGATGCCAAGTCACTTTCCCTCTTGCTATATCTAACAAGTAATTGGGAAATTTCCTGAAATCCTTAGGTCTATGTAGATGATAGTTAAATGCCCACTTAGCATCTAGCATATGCAATCTGTGAGACTGTGGGGTTTTAATATTTGGATTTAAATCAAAGTTAGATTGGATGGCTATGTCCTTTTCAGGAAAGAC
>NW_010168734.1:0-1563 GCF_000695765.1 Mesitornis unicolor
CAGTCTGCTCCACTTCTGTTCTCCTAGTTTCACTACTATTCGGTACATACTATATACGTACATCAACAGAAAAAGAAATGCTTTCTCCTTAGAAAATATATAGAATAAGCAGCAAATATTTCTGGGCGCTACACAGTAATCCTTTCCTAAAATAATGACTTAACAGTAAACTAATAGTATTGTTCTCTAGGATTTAATTAAACTTTTCACTGGCTCAACTCAGACCATCAGCTGCACCAGCAGACAGTGCTGGTTCGAGAGGAAGCATTCAGTACAAACTGGACACGCATTTTCTGAGGAAAGGCATCCAGCCAGCACGTCAGCGTTGGTTGTTCCCAGCCTTGAGGGAGTGCAAAAAGTCCAGGCACTGCAACTATTGCCAGTTCTTTGGAGTCATCCACTCTTTCAAATATTTGGCAGCCGTAGTGGTCTACAAGTTTCTAAAATTAACTTTCTTCCTCCTGCTAATTGTCAAAAACCCACGAGCAGCCCTCCTGGTACCTGTTTGCTATGGACAGAAAGCTAACGTTTCAGATTGTACATTAATTAAAGAAATCCTACCTTAGTGCATCAGCTCCGTAACTATTTACAATAGTCATTGGATCAGGGTAATTCTTCTTCCTTTTGCTCATTTTTTGGCCATCACTAGAAAAGATCAGAATGTAAGCATAAATTCCCAGAATTCTTGTAATACAGGGATAAAGGAAAAAGGCCCTTCAAATCCAGCTTAATTTTCCTGTCCTATTATGTTCTTGGTAGCATAGACATAATTATATATTAGCACATCATTTCAGCAGGACTGTTGAGCCCACGAGAGCAACTGCAGAGAGGAAGAAAATAAAAGAAAACCAACCCAAGAGGCTCCCAAGTTACACATCTAAGCAGAAAATCTGTCTTTCCAACCAAAGCTGAAGGAGGATACACTCAAATTCAATCAATCCTCCAGCCCACTGGCAAAGCTTTCTTTGAAAATAAAGGGAAACAAAGATAATTAACTTATTTAAAATTACATCTGAAACTACATTTATAATCCCCTTTACTCTGCATAACAGGCATCATTTATGTCCTTTCCTATTCTGATTCGTTACTCATTTTCTCTCTGTCCAGGAAACGCTAATCCTGCTGGAAAGAACCCGGTGCAGTAAAGAGCTGGGATGTGTAAACCTCACACTGTCAGGTGCCTCTTACCTCCCACAATGCTGGTAACTCCCTGATAAGTCTTTACAGCTCCAAAGTCCATTTCAGATTTAACTTACAATTTGCAGGGACTTATCTAAAACATTCTTTGACTAAAAAAAAGAACTGACTGACACCAACCTGGCGAGAACAAGGCCATTCACAATTACATTCTTGAAAGGAGGCCTCCCAAAAAGAGCAGTGGACAGCACCAGCAAAGTGTAGAACCTGAAACGAGAGAGAACATAAAAGTGACTTTCTAAACATGCCAAGCTAAAGTCTGCATGCCCTTCATTACAAAAGAAATTTTTCATTATGTTGCTTTGCTCTAGCAAAGTTTAAATTTAAAGTACGTGGAACATTTACGTGGCAAAGACTCAGAAGAGC
>NW_010168734.1:1594-54874 GCF_000695765.1 Mesitornis unicolor
GTAGACGTTTTCCTCTTTGTAGCCTATCATGCTGTTTGCTTAGCTGTGATCTGCTAGTCCAAGAAGGCTAAGAACCTGTAATAGTGAGCATCTGGAAGGTCATGAAGAAGGTAACCAGAGCATTTTCCCCTCTAATACAGAGAAGGGAATTCTGCCCCTAGAAATCTGTCCCAATCAAACTTGGCTGGTGAAATCAGCCACCACTAGAAAATACGAGAATGTCGGTGTTCCCAACACCAGCTGATGTGTTTACAATACCTCTAAAAACTATCTAGGACACTTAGGAACTTGGTGTTGGAGCAAGCACAGGTTACTCTTGTTCAATGTGTCGATATATGATAATACATGAGAAATTAAGTGGAAGTGCAAGATGATGTGATAATTTCCTACTTAGGAGTCAGAACCTTCACCAATGGGGGTTTTCCAGGAGCTTCTGTAACTGCACTGCTGGTAATTAAGAAAATAACTGGAGGGTGGGTCACAGCTTGCCTGGTTAAAGACGAGTATCACACTGACGACTGCTTACCAACTTTAAGACAGCTGATGCTTGCACCAAAGCTAATTGACTTAGAATAAGGCATGGGAGGTTATGCCTCAGAATGCATTTGTATGAAGACTGAGGGGAGAAACACTTTAGTGGAGTGGGGGGAAAAAAAAAAGTCCATCTGTACATTCCAAAGCAGTTTTTATCAAAAGCTGCCTATAATTGCAAAAGCATTGTTCTGACACTTGAGGGTCCAAAGCTCTGCAGAGGTTGCTGTGTGCATTTCTCCATTTATTAAGTGGCACACATGTCAACTCCGATGCTTATCTCTCAGACAGCCTTTTAACTGTCAAAATTACCTCAATTCACACTGCAGGTTACAAATTCTCTTTATTAAATTGCGTTGTAACTTCATGAATTTTAATCAAGGCTCTTCCACCTGCACACAAACGCATACACCCAAAATCCCCATCTTCCTTATTTTTAGCCTTAAGGAAACCCCTAAACACAAACATCTGAGTGTTTACTCAGATGATATCTCAAGCAAGATAACTACAAGACTCATAGTTGCTTACAAACACAGCGGTAACTCTTCAGTATTGAGTCCAAAGACAAATTCCCATCTCTTTCTGCAAACTGCTCACATATTCTCATATTACAGATCAGGGGTATTTGCAATTAAAAAGAACAAAGCAGAACCAACTTTAGCCTGGAGAAGAGAAGGCTGAGGGGAGACCTCATCACCACCTACAACTGCCTCAAGGGAGCTTGGAGAGAGGTGGGTGCTGGGCTCTTCTCCCAGGTGATGGGGGATAGAACAAGGGGAAACGGCACCAAGCTGTGCCAAGGGAGGTTCAGGTTAGAGATAAGGAGGAAGTTCTTTACTGAGAGGGTCGTCAGAAGCTGGAACAGGCTGCCCAGGGAGGTGGTGGAGTCACCATCCCTGGATGGATTTAAAGAGCGGGTAGATGAGGTACTTAAGTCATCTCCTTTGACTTCCTCTCTTCAGTATTGAGGCACAGAGAAGCCACCAGACCCACACGTCCTGAGCCTTTCACCAGTCCTCACATCACACCAGCTGCAGTCTCTGACCTGACACCAAACCATCCCTCATTCTGAATCTTAACACTTGATACAGAATGCTCCAAACAAAACTCACATGCTATGCTCTTAACACTTCAGAACTCACCAGCTTGTTGTTCCCTTGAGCCTGTTATGATGCAGTGCTGTCACACTGGCAGAAAGATACGTGTGTTTTCTCTTCATAACAGCCACATTTTTTCCAAGACTTCGGAAAAGGTAACTAAAAGCCTAACAATTTTAGAATGAGAACCCTTCTTAAGTTAAGAACAGCCTGAGATAGCTTTACCTTTTACTAAAAAAACCCTACACTTCACATCTTAATTCTTTCCTTCTTTCACAAAACAAAAGAGCTCTTTAGCAAATCACAGAACGGTGGCTGTTATCAAAGCAGCAGCTTATTAACAGACACGAGCACTTTGGGAAAGGTACAAGCATCGCATATTGAGGCAAGCGTTTTGCTATTCCACCCACAGATGAGAGAGACTTGGCTATGGCGAAGACTCACAGCAACTCTTACGCTGATGTTAAAAACAAAAAGCAATCTACTGCAGATTGCAGTGTGAAAGTCTCCATTTGCACATTGCCTGCAGTGCACAACACCAGCGTGTGGGCTCAGCCTGAAGCACAGCGGGGGTGTGTGTACAACCACAGAGCCACCGCTGGCGTTAGCACCAGCTTGGACTTCTCTTGTGATTTTTCCAGGGCCAGCTGAATTAGTGATGTGATGAGGTTCAGCCTACTAAGGAAAGGGAAAGAAGCTGCTTATCCACAGGTTACATTTGCTATTTAAAAAGAAAAGAACTTTATAGACCGGAAACATGATAGTTTAGCAGATCTCAATGTTGCAGTGCACTCAAGTTTAGATTAATACCATACTATTAGAAGGCCAACTTGTGTAAAAATTACAAATGCATTCATTAACAGCACTAGAGAGCTTCACTGGAAGCATACGAGATCGGGCTTATCTTTTCATCTGTCATGTCTCCCACACATGCTTCAAAAGAAACACTGCAGTAAGAGTGTGCAACACATGCTAAACCACTGGTACATCCTACTCTCAAACAGCTAAACCTTGAAACCTAAAATTTATCATTCCGCCCATACTTCTACTGGAATTGTAATTACCAGGAAGAGATCTTGTATCCACATAAAAATCCCAAACCATTCTTAATTCTGCTCAACTGTTACAATTCAGTAGCTCCCTTGCACACTGTAAGAATAATTAAATGTTACAGAGCTTTTAAATTTGATTTCATTTTTGGTTTTGCATCTAAATTACAATCACAGCCCTTTTATAAGATGTAGCAGGGAAAAAATCAGCTTCTGATCATGCCTTTTACATGCCATTCAGAATTTTGTGTCTTTATTATGTGGGGTTTTTGGTCTCTTTTTCTAAAGATAAAAACCCACAATTTTCTAATTTTTTTTTCAGATAGAACGAAAGAACAGAAAAAAAAGGGGGAAATTATTTTTTTAATTCTTCCATTGTGGGCATAATGAACAACGTTGTCCAAAGACTAAAACATGGGATTACAGGTATTACAGCTTTTGAAGCTATTTTTCTGCATTCCTTCTTCACTCTAACACGACACCAGCCTCCCCCAGTCCCCAAAGCACAACTGCTGCAACATAAGCAGTTTTTCTCCCAGACAGACAAAACCCAGCACTTCCCTTCAATATGAAACAGGTATTACATAAAACATAATACAGTGCATAACTTTCCATTTTTTATTTAATATTTCCTAAATTAGCATCTGTCAAATTAACAGTGCTGTATCCTCATGCAATATGCAACAGTAAACAAAGTCAGGGAAGGAACTTAGGGTTCACTGCATGCACTGGACCCAACACTGTGACGAGCAGCAGGGATGAAGTAGTGCCCAGCCAATGAGATCAGCATGGCCCTCTACTGCTGGGCCTCACTGCCCAACAGCACAGAGCTGTGTACTAACAGGGAAAGGCCCCACGACTGATAAGCTGTGAGAGACAATTGCAGAGAGCACAAAATATATCCCAGATTGTGAGGAGTTGGAAGGGACCTGGAAAGCTCCCCCAGTGCAACCCCTGCCAGAGCAGGATCACCAGAGCAGTCACACAGGAACACAGCCAGGGCTTTGGGTGTCTCCACACAAGGAGACTCCACAACCTCTCTGGGCAGCCTGGGCCATGCTCCAGAACCCTCACACTCACAAACTTTGTCCTCATCCTCAGCTTGAACCTCCTGTGCTCCAGCTTGGGACCATTGCCCCTTGTCCTGCCATTGGCCATCCCAGAGCAGAGCCTGGCTCCTTCCTCCTGACACTGCCCTTTCCAAATTGATAAACATTAATGATATACACATAATAAAACATAAATGATCAACACAGACTGCCTAACCAAAGACTACGTTTGGGAAAAAGTTTAAAAAATTTTAAAAAATCACTGCACACGTAAGAGGGCAGTCTCAGACAGGAATCAGAGTGTTTTATCACTTCAGCTAAAACTTTTTAAATAAAGTTCACCAGGTTGCCCCAATTTTAACCCATGTGAAGTACTACTTTGAGGACCCATTACAAACATTAGGCACAACACTAACTAGGTGGCTATATTCCGAAGAAGTATGTAACGTGCCATGAGGAGTCCATATTTACTAAGACTTAAGTGGTCCGTCCCTAACTGCCAAACTTGCAAATGTAACTTTTATTTTGAGGACCTAGTTTGGTTCTTTTTGAATCACAAGGGTTACAAATTGAAGACACCTTTCGCTACGTTGATGAAATTCACTTTTATTTAGCATCATGCCTCAGACGTTTCCTTGCTCAAGCCTCCTGGCTTTGGGAGTACGTATAAACCTTGCTCTCAACTTCACAAACACACAAAGCCCACATCTTCCTGCTTTGTTCGGGTTGGTTGGTTTGTTGAGGCAGTAGAGTGAGCAAAGGGAGGTGCCAACTGCGCTCCAGAGGAGTTTAGTTTATTTAACACTCATAACTGAAGTTCCTGGATGGGAGAGTTCTACTTTTCTAGATCAGGAAATTTTACTATGTAAAAGACAAAAATACATCTTAAACATCTGTCACTTTTCACAGCCAACCTCAAGATTCAAAAATAGAATAAACACTTAAAAACACCAAAACTAAATCTATATGTATGCCTGCATGTATGGATGAGAACATTACCCAGAGAAAAGCTAATATTAAAGTTTCATCAATGACTGAAAAGCATTTATCCAGAGAAGAATCAAATC
Source organism: Mesitornis unicolor (assembly GCF_000695765.1). Classification (NCBI taxonomy): domain Eukaryota; kingdom Metazoa; phylum Chordata; class Aves; order Mesitornithiformes; family Mesitornithidae; genus Mesitornis; species Mesitornis unicolor. The sequence continues at coordinate 6,388 of NW_010168734.1, forward strand.
AGAAGTTTACAGTTAGAAAATCTGATTTTTGTAAATGATGAACTCTTAAACAACATAAGGTTTGAATTAAAATTCTTTTCACCATTCACATAAAATCAGAATTCCAATTTAATCTGGGGGACAATATATATTAGCCTATGTATTAGCCTATACATTGGCTTGCAATCCTCAAAACGTTCCCTTCTGTTTCAGCTGACCCAACTGCTGTTCTGCTTCTAGGAGACAATTCAAGTTCTGAAAATTCAGCTGCTGAGATTCCTCCTGGATTCCAGGCCAAAGATCTGCCCTTTTACCCAACGATGTCCTCCACCAGAGCCAGGAAGTTTGCTTGCCAATGTGTCACCTTTCTACAATATTTTTGTCACTAAGCTTTACAGTACCTTGCATTTTATCCCCCAAAAAATCATACATTTATCTACACAACATTAAAGGATCATCCAGATGTAGTAGTGTTAGACATAGGGTAACAATATCACATAATCAAGTGGCAGAAAATTACCATCCTCGGGTCTGGTCAATGCCTTCAGCAATGAAGTCAGCAGGGAAAGCATCTTCAAGTTCTTTCTTGTTTTCAAACGGATAATGGACTTGTGCATAAGGCATGCTTCCGCTCTCAAACCAGCAATCGAAAACTTCAGGGACGCGGTGCAGTAAGCCCTTTCCACAGCGTGAAGGGATAGTTAGGTGATCAATACTGTGGGAAGGAAAAAGATTGACAAACTCTAAACACAAAACTCAGTACAAAAAGTTACTGTTAGGCTTGCACATTGGGTATGACAGGAGCTTTGGTTTTAATTTTTAATGATTCCATTTCCTTTGACAATTCCTGTAATTTAAAGCTATTTTAGAGGTTGTTTTTTTTTGTATTAACAGTATCCAAGACAGAAGAAAGGAATATTTATACATGTTAATCACAAGTCTTAAATCCTCTTACTACTTTCATATTTTGCCTAAATCTGTTTCCCAGGGTCTGGACGAAGAAAAACATTTCTTAGGTCTGTTGCACTATTTTTAACAACTGCTTAACAGTGTGGGACCAACCTTTCTCGATGGAGATCAGTGACTTTCACTCCAGACAGCTCCTCCAACTCTGCCATTGAACCAACACAAACTACCTGTAAGAGAGAATCAAGACATTTAGTCAGCTATTTGCATACAGTAGCTTTTTGGGGTTTGTTAAACATTAGAGAGGAGACTTACACTGACTGATCTACAAGTAGCTGATACAGCCGAAAAGCCAACAGAAATCTTGTACAAGACCCAATCGAGCAATGCAACAAATGATGTTAGAGACCACTGCCCTGATTTAATACAATTCAGGTCAGAATAAATGGAGACTTCAAAGAAGAAACATGTTGTCAGATATCAAAAAGGTGGGGTTCATTTGGATTTCTGAGGGGTTTTTGTTCGTTTTGTTTTGTTTTCCAAACAACCCACACCACCATCATCTCTGAAAATTCAGTGTTCCTGACTTTTATAAAGATAAGAGTTTCAGATCGCAGGTTCCTCTTCCGAAGCTAAACTGCCTGTAATTGAGTATAGGTGTTCCACCCCAGGTACTTTAAAACTGTTCATATTAAAGATATCTCATTTAAAGTGAAAAAATGTCACAGCTAACAAAGTGGCTGTTAATAAAGGCACAGACTTTTCTTGTCTTTATTGCACCAACACACTACCCAAGAAAACAGCAAAAAGTTTGGGCCTTGCATCAACATCATGAAACGCTGATGAAACAAATGGTACTGAAGAACTGCACACAGGAGAGGAGAAAAGCAAAGCCTTCTTTGCTTTACGTTTTAATCAAGTTTAACCCTCCCAGACTCCTGTGGCTCTCTCTCATCTGGCAGGACGAGTCACATGCTGCGGGGCACAGGTCTGGATTTTGGAGATCTGGTCCCACGTGCTACCAGTTCAACTTAGAACTGCCAAGGAAAGACCTGAGTTGTGACAGATTTGACAGGGAAGGAGTTAAATGCACCAACACAAAGAAGCTGTAAGTAGGCTAGACGTGTCTCACATAAGATAGCTTTCTAAGTTGCTCTTAGGATACAGTAGGTCATAGTACTGCTCAATCCCTGTAGTCCTAAATATACGTGTATGTATACATATAGAACCTGTGACTAGCAAGAAGGTTTTGGTGTAGTTAATTCCTAAAGACTGTCATGAATTACAAAGATAGAAACCCAGCCTTACTTGGTTTTTAAACCATGATTTTCCCAGTCTGATTCAACTGCTGATCTGCATTACTAATCACCATGTTTTATTGTTAAAGTACTTTTGAAAGGCAATTTTTTTCATTACTTATCTCTCTGTCTTATTTTTCTACAGGAAGGGAAGCGTTACAGTCAAGTACAACAGCCTGCAGTTTGTATAGCAAACCACACCGGGGGATTGACCCCAGTTAAACAAACACCTTTACCAACACACTATTTTTAACCCAGACCTGTTCCTCATTCACCACGTGGCCCTGTAAGCAATCATAAATGCTCAAGTGAGCAGGCAGCAGGTGCTTAGCTCAGCACTGCTGGCAGAAGAAAAGGTTTAAATAGCAACGTGGGTAAGAAATACCCTCGGCAAAAGTGATTACTTCACCTTTGCTAACCTTATTACTACAGGTATCACTCACACACCTTCACACTATGCTCTGGGTTAAAAGCTGTCCAGTAGTTGTTGCTTTTTGAACCAAGCATTTCAACACTCAAGTACGATTCTGAAAATTGGATGCATCTGCAGAACACATTCACAGAAGAAATAACCCCAAATCCACATGAAAAAAATCCAACCACCACCAAAGGAACACAGATCTCACCACACTGAGTAAGACTGCCTCTGTCTACGGCAGAAGGATGGAGCTACTCTGTCCCAAGGGTAGCTTATTAGATATTTGAGGGCAAGAGATGCTAATCAAATCCGATCCCTTATTAGGCTGCACACACTCGTTTCTGCAAGGAACAAACTGGTTTATGCTCTCAAATCAAACCTATGGCTTTGGATAAGTTTCTTCAACAGCAGCATCTGCTTTAGTAGCCTGACCCCTTTCCCTGCCAGTCACTTGTTCCTTCTCCTTTTTTATTTTTCAGCCAGATCATCTACAGAGGCAGCTGTATCAGCATTTAATAGCAGACAGCAAAAACTGAAATACAGGGGCTGGGACTGGGGGCTGTTCAACCCTGTTCCAGCATCATCGAGACCCAATGTGAAATCAGATGTCAAGGTTAAATACTTCTAACAAAATGAATATTAGCATTCTATCCAGGATTGTCCACGCAAATAGGAAGGATAAAGCCATCCAGCAGCACTCGTGGGCCTCAATGTTCCTGTAGCACAGTTCTGCAATCTCTATTAAGTAAAAATGCTTGATTTTTATCAGTTTGCTGTCTCAGCCCTGTCAAGTACTCGTAATTGAAGAATGAGGACAGTTCACAGAAAGAAAGAGGTCCATGCAGTGATCTGTATATCAGCAAGACATTCTGGGATCTTTAGAAAGTATCTTCTGAACAGTAATTAGTAAAATAAATGACTGCTAAGGTCACAGGTGGCATTCTTAATACAGCCTCAAAGCAGACTGGAAACACCTCAGGAGTTCCCTCGCCCTTCAGGAGAGCAAAGCCAGAATCCTCTTATCCCAAATCTGTTACACAAACTCAGGTGTCCCAAAACTTGTGTCAGGTTAACGGTTTACATGAGTGACAAACAATGAAACAGGATTTCCATAACATCACGGAATATTTAATACTATCTTCTGTATGCAAGTCCCACAGAATTAACCTGTGTCAGCTATATCAACTCGGGTGCTCCGTTAACAAATTTTATTATCTCATCCAAATGAGATGTGTTCCTCCACTGAAGAAACCATTGATACTTGAAAGCTTAAAATGATAAAACTGGCTGCAAAAATGTGGTAATAAACCCAAGCTTCAAAATTTAACTTCAGTTATCTGTCTCTACCTGATAACTATGCTGAAATGAAACTAAAATAAAAGCTAAAATAACACTGTGGGAAACTAGATATTGATTTGTAATAAAATTCATTTTAGTACCAATTAATTCACCTTACTGTATATTAAATAAGGAACTGTTATTACTTCCCCAGGATTTAATATGCACAGCATAACCGCATACGACTGTGCTCTTCTGAGAAGAAGTAATGAAGAGGAGGATCTGCAGTCTCACACGGCACCAGGCTGCAGCAAAACTGAAGTCAGGAAATTTTGAGTGAACAGTATTTCTATATGAATACCTAAGTGGTATCTGCTCTAAGTTCCACATCAGTTCCAACAGCATTCAGTTTTTAAACTACAAACATATGCATAGAAAGAGGGTGACAATTAAAAATACCCCTAACTCGCAGTTTAGCATGGTCCAGAAGCCATCCGCAGCTACTGGAGCATGACATCAGACTCCAGAATAAACAGGAATGTACAGCAGCTACAGATAAAAATCATAGATCCGTTGGTATTCATATGATTATTCAGAGCACCCAGCCCAGAGGAATATTTGCAGCTAATTTCAAAGGAAAGGTCAGTCTTACAAGCTAGATGTAATGTTGTTTTTTTAAAAAAACAAACAAATGGAACCTAAAAAAGAACAAAGGGCACCCACAGGAATACAGACATGAAGGGACTGGTCAGAAAAGGAATTATTATTAGAGGCAAGGAGTGGGAGTAATGCAACCTTTACACAATCTTTTCCAGCTGTAAAATGAAGTCTTGAAATACTTTAGCACAAAACTGAGAGCCTTTTCTCTAAAAAACCTGTTATACCATACAAGGTACTTAAAGTTCAGCTTGAAGACTCACAGTTTATACCTAAAAATTTCGAATAAATGTCAAAAATTAACTGTTACATGAGAGACAAACACTTGGTTTGCCAGTAATGTACAAATACACTCATAGCATAAAGAGAATTCAAACGCCAAAGCTTTTTTAGATGCTTAAACCGTAATTGCAAGGAGTAATTCCCTCCCTCCCCTATTATCTTCCTGCCTATCAGCAAGATTTCCAACCAAGAGGAAATTAAAAAAATCCTTTATGGTGCACATCTAAGCAATAATGCAGTTTAAGGCAATAAAACACTTTTCTGTTTTCTTATTTGAGGTCTTCCACGTCTAAAACGAGAAGTAAAACTTCACCAAATCAAGAGAGATAAAAGCAAAGGCTTGGGATGCTGCCATCAGCATTCACCATCATGGACAGCCTGACACTGATTAGCAATTCCTATTTACAGCATGAGGAAGACTTATCATAGTGTTTAATGTCACTAACCCACAGAGAAAACAAAAAAAACAAACATTAGATCTTCAGAAACGGTTTTAAAACAGTCATCAAAACTGTGTGACATTCACTTGTGCAGTGAGCTTCACGCTACCAATCGCAAGGTACCTCACAGCGTCAAAACCCCTCATTTCTAGCATTCCCATTATACACTTTCACCATTGCACCAGATTCACATCTTTGCAGCCTCTTACATTCACATTTGCAGCACTACAAATTCAACATTTTCACTGTTGTACTATGGTGGACTTGCTTTGACACCTCCAGCAATTCATTTGGCTTGAAGTAAGCAAGCATCAGAATTTCAAAAGCAGACTGAAAGATCCGAGTAAAAACTCGTTTTCTTGCCATTTTCTTACTGCATTTGTTATTTCTGTCAGATTTACCATCACTGCAAATTCTTCCAGGAAAGAGAAGACTAATTCTAACATATAATACAAGAAAAATTGCTTGCAGTTTGCAAGCAAAAGCAAAAAAACAGGTATAGGCACGCAAATACGTGCATACATATGCATATATCTATCACCTATGATAGAGAGATGCATACTGTTAAGGTACATTAATAGACCTTAAGACTGCAGCAGCCAAATACAATAGTCTATCAAAATGAGCAAACAGACACAGACAGGCTGTTCAGTCAACTGGGAACTTGTTTTCTTACTCACCTCCTCAAAATCGTCACTGACCCACAGAGGGATGGGTGTTCCCCAGTACCGGTTTCTGGATACAGCCCAATCTCTTGCGTCTTTAAGCCAGTTCCCAAAACGCTTCTCCCTCACAAAATCTGGAACCCTGTTCCAAAAAGAAGAAAAAGTCTTTTATCACTTTGTTACAGTTAAAAGAAATCTAATAGGAATGCTTATATTTTATTTCGTCCACCAAACAAGTTATTTCAGCACATGGCGTGAATTGGAGCAAATTCCTATTACTGCACTGGCTATTGCAAGGCCTACAGACTGGCTGCCAAAGTCAAAATCATTTCTTCTGCCTTGCTTTGATCTTCAAGCAAGCTACAGAGGTGAAAAATACCATGTTTATTTTACTCTAAAATAACTCAGTGTGCAACATACAACAGATCCACTAAGGATGAAACAACGTCCAAAAATCCTCAGGACAGTCAAACATTGGAGGCCTATGGCTAAGGGTGGATAACAATGCTACTACCAAAATATCAGCTACTGATTTTGGTACTGAATGAAATTACAGTGTCAAAAGCCTGGAGTAATAGCATCAAAAGGTACCTTGCATTATGCACGGGCATGCAGGTACCTGCACATTACTCTGAGAATAAAGAAGTTCCAGGTTGATATAAGCTACCAAAAAAAGCTTTTTGTAGTGTAACTAGAAGTGCCCTTCCCAAAGTATGATCTGGATTTAGATATTCGGAGTTTCTAAAGAAAGGAGCAGCCAAACTACAGAAAACATATGGTCTCTTCTACGTTTTCTTTCCGATGCTCTTGGTCTTCTATCACATAATATTTTTTTGAAAGACGAGAATTATTTTTAATCATAGATCAGCCCCCAGAGTGACAAAGATGAAAGAATCCTTTAGAGGAAAAGCTAAAAGGATGGATTGTCACGACACATCAAGGTAGGACTTGGCCCAGCAGCAGGAGATTTATGAAACACGAGTGAGCATCCCTCAAAAACCTACTGATGAAAATGAAAGCTACTGTCTTTTCAACGTTTTACCCGTGACAACGCCATGTGGAGATCTGAAGCCTTCCTGATGCCAATGCTGTCTCAGCTGGATAAAAACTACGGTTAAAAGACTCACTAAATATTAGCTCGAAGTTACACAGCTTCTCAGTTGTTTCACAGCTTCTCCAGTTGTTTCTAGATTTATTTTCAGCTGCAAAGTTATTTTCTGTAATGTTCTTTTTAAACAAAAATGTAATATAAAAAATATCTTAAGACTCGGTGATTAACGTTTCACGTGACATCCGTATACCTGCTTTGAAGCTCACAAGTGTACACAAGCCTTCACAAGTTGTTTCAGAGTGTGACTAATTACTATTAACTTTTCACAGTGACCTTAAGAGACCCTCTCTCCAAACACAAGTGGAAACTGTATGAAGACCATTAGCATTTGCCCAACATTCCACTAATGTGGAAAACTTCTCTTCACATCACTCCTAAACTAGTTTCCATTTTTCACAAGTTGTTAGACACTGATTAGCTGAAATTATTAGTCCCATTTAACATAGCTACAGGCTGAAACAATCCCCCCATGACATTAAAATGCTAAGAATTTCAACTCTGCCTCCTCAAAACACGCATGAAAAATTAACTTTATCCCAAAAGTGGACATTAACCACAAAAACGTATGTGGTGAGATACCTCTGAGCTATGAAAGCACAGAATTTACCGCATCTGGCATAATTGTCCGACCCTGCTGCCAGTTTTTAGTGCAACATAAACCACTGCATCTACCATGAACCACATCTGCACCAATGACTTATGGCACTTTAGAGGTACGATACAGGAAAAACACTGACACAGCCATCAAATAAAATAAAAAGAGCCTGTACCTCACACACGTTTTGAGCTCATCACTCAAATAAAGTGTTACTTAAAACAACTGGTTCTTACCACCAGGCAGATGCTGCCCATACAGGCTGCCCAGATACCGACCAGCAGATACAGCCTCCAACTGGGAACAAGCTCTGTATAAATAAATGTTATTTAATATTTAAATATTTCACTAGGCTGGGAAGACAGAGCAGAGCATCCTCAGCAATGCTGAGGTTATGAGGATCATAACCTGATCATTATGTTACACCGACTCCAGGTTAGTGTTTCTATAGCACTTTTTCTGTTTCTCTTTAATCCTCTCAGGTATTTCATCAGTAAACTTCTCTCTTGTTCAATTTTAATCAAGATAACATCCTGCCACAGGTATATATTATTAGTTAAGGAAACATATTTTATTCTCCCATCTAAACAAAGCAATGATTTCTTAAATCTGCAGAAAGATTGTTTGTTTTAATCAATTAGGGAGATGGAGGGCAGCCTGAGGAATGCCTCCTGCAGGTGAATTCTGCTCCCTTTATCCTGTGCAGTAACTGAAGAAACTTGGCCTCACCCTGAGACTACGCTACGCTGTGTTTAATCTATCAACCCACAGTCTCTCATAATTCCCAAAACTGTCCTCGCAGCATGGATATTTATAAGCTTTAAAAAGAAGAAAAAAGGCAAAAACAAAAGCAAGGGCACCCACATGAATATTCCCATTTTACAACACAAAGATACATGGGAAAAAAGCCCTTTCCCACATGCCAACATGCATGCTTTTCACATTTAATCAGGTATCTCTCACAAACCCCTTTCAGCCTGAAAGCGCAATATTCACTTCTATGCTCGTGACCAGGTTCTTCAAGACCCGGGTTTGCAGTTGGGTACGACAAGCAAGGTGACAAACGCTGCAGCCCATTTCGAGCAACCCAATGCCAATGGCACCAGACACAGTCAGATCTCAGAAAGGCCAAGCTCCAGCACCGAGTAGTCCTATGAGTTTACAAGTGAAACCCAAGCAGCAGCTTCTCTCCTACAGCAGTCCTGCTGCAGCTCCTCAAACTGTGCTGGCAGAAACAGGATTTATTTTATTTCCCAACTGGCCGACAATTTGTGTTGGTTTTGACCTTCAAATTTCTCTGCGCAATGACACAGATGGGATTTCGTACTTTTTTCTCAAACATTTAGCAAGGTTAAGGAGACTGCTGTCTCAGCAGGTCGTGAAGCTCCTGATTCATGCCCGTGGAGCAGTGTGGGATAATAGCTATTGCTACTTTTTTGGCACCCACAATAGCGCACTAAATAAACTTCAGGATGCAGACAGTTCAGCAGTTGAAAAGTTCAAGGAACTGAACTCCACAACACAAAGGAATAAATATTGATTTGTCAAATCCTAAGTTAGAAAGACTTTGAATGAAGATACATCAGTTTCAACCTGTTTGAATGCTAATTTTTATCTTTCCTAACATCAAAACTCTATCTGAACAAGTCAGAGATGATGAAAATTATTAATCGGCTCCAAATTTGTATGCTCATTTTGGACTGCTCCTATTTTTGAAGCAGATTTGGGGTTTTGCTAAGTACATGCATTGCTACATCCTCTGTACAGTGAACTCCCATGTCCTTTCTTGGTAGCTACTCATTTTCTTAGTGTCTAAAATAAAAACTGCATTTGAAAAGCAAAAAAAAAAAAAAACCAACCATGAAGAGCAAACCAAATCCAGTCCTTTAACAACATTTATGACCTTATCACAACAGAAACAGTTTCCTTTGCCTCCAAAGTCTATGCACTACCCAGAATCCAAGTCACTCAAGCAAAGCGGGCATGGATTTGAAAACAACAAATTAGGGACCATCCTAAATCCCCGAGCATGAACGGGTGAGCTAACAGCAAGTTACCATGATCCAGTGACTTCCCATCACCAATTAATAACTGAGGAAGAGCATCAATTAAAATGGATATATTTGCCTTCTGACTCTTGTCTGCAGAAGAGAAACGTGCAGGATGTAAAAAACCCTAAATTATTACACAGTCCAGAAGGACGCTCACTAAAAGGATTAAGACAACTGTTCCTTTTCTGTCCATGTATTTTGAACTCTCTCTCCTGTGCTCCTAACACAACTGCAAATACTGAATTTAACTTAATCCATTTCAAAGCTCAGATGTGCTCTCCATGACTCTGACTTGGCTTACAGTATCCTGTGACGAGGGCAAGGTATGTCTCAAAACTGTACTGCCCCTCTTTTCCGTGAACACAAATATCACTGCTGAAATAAACAGCTGTCAAATATTGCCACAGGAGAAGCCTCGTATGTTTTATCATCAATTTACCATTACAAGCTGTTTAAGACGTTACCTAAATATATCCTAATCCTTTTTCACTTTTCATCATTCCTCTCATTTGCTTACTTTACTCATGACCTTCTTTAAAAACCACAGCAACTTTATGTACTGGATAAGCTTTACTTCGTAATTACTAATTGAAGGAAGCTCTTAGCTTATTTGGAAAATAGTCCCATAAGGGTTAGGCTATAAAGTTGATAAACAAACCACTTTCTTAAATAGTATGAATTAGGAAATCTAGTACCAGATTAGCCCTCAGTGTTTGGTAAGTTTGGTCCTGAAAAGATGGTCCCACATCTACCCTAGGGTTTGGCAAGCTGGTAACTTAAAGCAACCCCTGAAATCAGGAATCACTTCTATGTGTGGAAAGGAGAACGTTATTCTTTGAGAAGATAGCTGAGCTGTAACAGCAAAACCAAAGCTGATTTAGTAGTTGTCTTTTAGATAAATATGTATGGACTTATTTGAATTCATACCATAACAGCTGGGAGTTTTGTTTTAGGTGTAGAATTTGCTTTTCTTTCTAAATGTTAACCAACCCTTGGAAGACGAAGTCTTAAATTCCATTATGTTAATTTACTCTAATAACAAGCCTCCTTCAACATGCCCTCAAATTGATTTTTAATGGTTTTTAATTCAAGGAGATAAAATAAGCAACTACTCATGCCCTTTTGACACTTTAATTAGCGCCAATCTATATCACGGACCTAATTAAACATCAGGGGAAGCGGGAGGAAGGAAAAGGGAAGAGAGGAAAGGTCAGCTCTTTGCAAAGCACGCAGAATTTCCACTGCAGCAGACTCTTTCTCCTCCTCAGTTCACAAAAGCTTATTAGAATGGTGCACAACCACATACCCCATACAAGTCCGGGTTGCTTTCCACCAGCGCAAGAGAGTTGGCTGCTTCTATGCAGCTTACATTAGCTAAATGAATAGTGCTCTCAATCATTTTGATATAGCAATGTTTTTCTTCACTCTTTTATGCTGGTTCCCATAGCAACAAACACTTTAGCGTGAGACTGCAATGCTGCTGCAGACTGCATCAGAACCCTGCCGTCAGCAGCGCACGGCGGCGTGACGACTCAAGATTAAGCGAAGCCATAACCTCCAATTTTGTGATACGCTCGTATTAAAAAAAAATCTTGATACGTTTTATTCGTATGACCCAGACACCACGCTAATTGCTATTAAAACTCTTAATCTTGTCCAGGATGGTAAAAATCCCTGTAATTTGAAGCCAGGGAGAAATGAAGCTTTTACTTTTTGTCTTTCTGGATAGTATCCTTTGGAATATTCTAACATTTTATGGGTAAAAAGTGTTTTTATGCAGCATTACCATTTAGGATTCATTTCCATTTATAGATCTATATATAAATACGGTTGCATTCCTGTAACAGTGGCAGACACTCAACGCACTGCACATGCAGCTAGACTGACCAGCTGCCTAAGAACAAGGAATATAACTGCTTGGTGAACTGACATTTAAGTCTCATTAAATAAGGTATTACTCAAACCAAACAGCAAGCTTTCGATGACCATTCACTGGGGCTGAAAAGATATCTGCTGCATTCATGCCATAACCAACAGCCTCTGCTCCAGAGACTTGGAGAGGAAGCAGCAAAATCAGGACACAGCAGAACACGAACCATCAAAATCAACCAGAACAAGCCTCAAAATTCACTTCTAAATCTCAGCTATGTCTGATAACATCCAGTAACAAAATCTTCAGGCTTATGCTGCTCTAAATCAGACAACACAAGGCTAACCCTGCAGCAATTTTTTTTTCACCTTCTACTGTAGGCAATGACACAAGCTCGACTTTTTCCTCAGGAAATGTTGCCATCTAGTGACTACACATTGCTGTTCACCGACTCCGCTACAGAGACGACCTCATTTGTATTCACGTTTTGTTGAGTAAGAAAAGTGTGGTAAATGGTTCAAACAGAAAAGTAACAATTTCATGGTCTTATTAAAAAAAAAATAAATAATCCCCCCACACACACACACACAAGGTGCGTTTAAAACTGTTCAGATAAAATGTATTTATTAGTGCTAGCAAAGTAAGAAAGAAAATATCCCATGAGACATCCTAAAAAAGATAAAGGAGAAAAACAAGGCTCTCAGTAGCTGATTTTGCTCCATTATGCTACAATTCTAAGACTTAAAATCCTGTTGCCTCTGCTACAGACTCAGATTTCTCATCTGCACAAAAACTGCAAGTTTAGTAGAACAAACATGAGCTTTCTAATGCAGATGTCTCTACAGCCCATCTTCTGCACCCCCTACCAGCCTTAGGGTTTATGATACAAGACAGGCATCATTCGCAATCAAATCACGTTTGAAAAGGTGGGAGACAGTTTGCTGTTCAGCAAAGGTGGCTGCTGGTCAAAGATCAGAATGACCAAGATCAAAAGCTGCTCCACAGATGAATGTGTTTGACTGATGCATGTGAAAACACTTTGGTTTTAGAGTGCTCGTACAGGAACAGCAGGAAGGGTGTGCAAAATTCACACTGCACAAACCAGGAAATTCACCTTGAGCAAAAAAGGCCCATTGAACGTGTTCTTTGTGACAATTTCATTCACCACCTAAACTGGTAGCTGTTAAAGTCAAAAAAAGGGAACCTTCAACTGAAGACCAATATGTCAAGCTCTTTAACACAATGTTTGAATTTTTCAGTGCCAAGAAGATGCAAGAACAAAAGGCCTGGCTTTTTACAAGGCCCTTACTGTCCCTCGCCATTGCTTTCCTTCCACTGGTGCTCATTTCTCCACTAGACCAAGCGTTGCACGAGGTCAGAACTGTGCATTCATTTCTAACACCAGAAACTCAAGAGCTTAATCTTTGAGAAGTTTAAGAGGAAAATCTTTCAGAAGTTACTGAAGTAGAACTTCAAGTGAGGGATTTTGAAATTTATTTTAATTTTTTTTTTTTAAAAGAGTTCAAGGCTGATATTTAAATACAAACTACAGTGAACAGAACCTTTTTTACTGACCTGCAAGTATAAAACTATTACATACACTGCCAGAAGTGTAAACTGCAACAGTTTAGAAATGTAAGTATAAACAGCACTAACTCACTCCTTACAATAGCATATTAAGTCATAGTTTATACCAACTTTGAACTCTGTGATGACAGGAACCAGTCCTGTATTATACAACGGGACCTAAGACAGCGTGGTTTAGTTGCCTGTCTGTGGTTACAAAGGAAACTCTTTCAACAAATCACTCCCTAAGACAATAGTTACAACAGACTCTTAAACACCATTCACATTCTGCATTTTCAGCAACATGCAGCACAAGTTACTTTCTATTCTGATCAGAATAAGGTTGGGAGAAAGAAAAGAGGGGGTTTTGGCTTCTGGTTTTCCACAAATGATGGCACATTACTCATGTGATCATTCTTGAAAGCTATAGTTAAATTCATTTTGAAAAATGAAGACACAGTTGCTGGCTTTACCAAATGTTGAATAACTATGGCTTTATCAGTAGGCTAATTCATTAAAAAACTAATTAGAAATGCAATCAGGTTGCAAAGTTTGTCCAACTACGTTTAATCTATTTCATCAAAAAAGGTATCTATAACGAGTGCAGCTATTCTTAAGGGACAACATACCTACCAGTCATGTAGAGGAACAAAAAAAGCAATGCAGTCAAATTCATTTTGCAAAGGTTAATACAGTCTGAGAAGCATTTATCCCCAGTTTTCTCATTTTCAGGACATGCTGAAGCCCCAGAGAGCTCAAAAATAATTTTTTAAAAAGCTAGGTGTTATTCTGGTGACACTTTCAGAGACCAAGTCTCTTCGAAAGCAAAAAAGTAGGTTTAGGGAAGGACAGAGTTCCCAAAATTTAAATAAATGAACATTGAGGAAGGCTGGTGTCCTCGGCAGCAAGTCAAAAAGTCACACCCCAAACAGAAGTGACATCAGTGGAGAACATAGGAAGAAAACCTCAAAAGCAATGCCTTTTTCTTTAAAAAGCTGTCTTTATGTAACAAAAGCCATCAAGTATTCAAACTTGTAATTAATAACAACATACTGGAGGGATATATTGATAAGATTTTATTCATAATTTAGTGACAATACATCCCCACTTGCAGCAATGCTCCATATAAAAATATTGCCAAAAATCTCTAAGACCACACTGTTCTGAGAGAAGTCCTGAGGAATCAGTTCGATGTTCAATTACGGAATTATGTTGAGACTCAAAAATTGCCTAAAGGATAAACTTGAATTCCAAGCACGTTGAATATTGCCAATTAATACAACTTCCTGGTCTTCCCTCCCAACCTTTGCAATGGTAACTCTTGCATTTAGTTCCACTTGTATCCCCACTACTTAACACTTTAAAAAAGCACCACTTAAACCCCAAATACATAGAAGAGAAGGGTTCAAGCTGTTCACTACTTTTTATTAAAGTCTCCTGGATGAATGGAGGTCGCTGCTTCTTGAAGCTTTGCTTCTGGAAAAGCACAACTATCTCAACCATTCCAACACTTCCTTAATAGGATCATTCCATTTTTCTTATGTCCATGTGAAAATTAAGTATGCAGGCTTTCTGTCAGTCATCAAAACAGTAAAAGCATCTTGAGAAAGCTAATTAAAGCTAGGAACAAACACTTTCACCCCCTCTGCAGCTTATTTTTCCCCAAAAGAAGGATCACAGTATGTTCTGTTATGGAAAACAGAAAGCAACATTTACTAATCTATAAAATCTTCTTACATATCCAGACTGGGCATGTGCTTGTTAGCAAGCCAATGCTGCAGCATTTTTGGACAGTATCATGGATCACTAACTTTTCCCACATATTTCAATACTCACAGTGTCTGTACCACGTAAGCAGTTATGCAAAAGCTGCTCATGGAGAATTTAATTGCTAACTACTGTCCATGAAAAAAACCGCAGCAGAAGCTGCAATTGTTCACTGCAAGTCAAGTCACCTTCTTTAACATTTCAGCTGCTGAGCGTGGTAGAATCCCAACTCTACTCCAGTCCTTGTACGAGAGGACCAAACGACAACTGAAACGGCACGTGGTGCAACTGAGCAAGGCTGTAACCATCTGCTCTCAACTTCCCAGGCACAGGTTATTTATGACAGGAGGGGAAATAAAAATATAGGTTATGGAGGTGGAGAAGATAGGGTTCTTTTGTTACTGACACAATGTAAACCTACAGTTGACTCTCAAAAAGGGGTTCCATCACCAACAGTCCCTCTTACTGCTAATTTAATAGTGTCTTCAAATTATCTAAAACTTATCAGTCTATTTCACAAATATTTTTCACATTCCCTACATACATATAAAGATTTAGGTTTTGTCATCAGTAGAAATGTTTTATTTAAACCTCTGAAACTGAGTTTACTTACACCGATTACACAAGCAAGGGCAGCTGGGTCTTTTCATGAGAAGGGTGGGTTTGGGGAGGGGTGTTGGGGTTTGCTGGTTTGTCTGGTTGTTTTATTTTCTTTGTCACCTATGACAAAGCATCAACCTTATCTGCAATAACTAGATAAAAAGAAAAAAAAATACTTTAATTTGGAATAATAAATACCCAGAGCTTAGCTGCCTAAATACTTCTCTCCGGTGGACCCTTCTGAGTGGCTTAGCTGTGCACTTCCATGCTTCTGGCAGGTTGATTTTCCTTTGCAGTTTCTCTCATGGTGAATCTCTTAGGATTTATTTGAGAATACATCTAATGATCCTGTAGAGTACTTCACTGCTGTTTATTAGTATGTATTCTATCTTACTTACACCCCAAAACACCTCTCACATTGGGATTTTACACTAGCAAAGAACGCCTTCTCAACACAAGAAAGGAATAGCACACAGCCCTTCAAGCACCGGGCTTGAACCAGCAGGTTATATCTGCCTATGCTAGGAAGACTGTCCCACTGCACTCCCAGTGTGAGGCACATCTGTGAAACCTGAGATAACACGCTATTTAAAACTAGTTACCAGCCCCATTCCATAACATTGGCTCAGAAAACTTCCTATTTCCATTCCATGTTAGCACACTAACAGCGAAATAGAGTATTGTAGAGTTCCAGCACGTGCACATGCACACAGGCAAAGAAAAGTAATATACACAGGAGACATTACCAGTAGCACTGGGCGTTATTCTCCAGTAGCTTCTCCACCATGTGCTCCACTCTTACAAACCAGCTTGGCACAGCTTTGTATATCAACGGAGTATCCGACCTGTAGGGGGAAGGTGATGGGGAAGGGAACAAAACAAACAAAAACATTTTCAGTGCTGTATTTTTATACGTGACATTCCCCTTTCCAGAGACTGAATTCATTTTTGTTCCTGAAATATCGCAGTTACAAAGGTTGAGGTTTGTTTTTTTAATTACACAAACTGTTACACTTATTTTAAAATCAAATCCTAAAAAATATAAATTTAAAAAGCCTTCAAACCCAGCAATTTAAATAATTTCTATAACAAGAAAAATCATGAGAAGATCGAAACAATACTCGAATTTGAAATTTAACACAGCACACCACAAACTTCAGTAAGCATTAACCTGAGTCACATGTAAGGCTTCCACGTTAGCTCATTCTGTATTTTATTTACGTGTACATCAATCTGAAAATCCAGCAAACATTATGTTATGTTTTTACTAACTTTAAAGAATATTAATATATCCTAAAGATGAAGTAACAGTACCCAGAGTTAACTAGAAGGTCTCATTCCCAGAGAAAAAGACAGAGAAAAACACATAAAAGTAAGAAGTTATAAAGACTTCTTAATATAGTCCCTATTTCAACATTCAATGAATAGGGTGGGAACAGATTCAGAACTTGGGATTGCTTAGACATGGGAACACCATAGGGCAGAGTGTACAGTCTGATAAGTTCCTTAAATTACCCAGTAAATTTGTATCTCTAAAGTCTGACTGCATTGTGCCTCAACCAGGGCTCTTAATTCCATAAAACTGCTTGAGGTCTTGAGGGATTGTTCAAGTACATGCAACCTTCTAAAGGATGCAGTAATCAAACAGTGGGGAAAAGTCATTACAGCAGAGTTCAGACATTTCTAATCCTTCACATCCACAACTTGAAAAGGGAGACTGAGCCCTAGGGGCTGAAATCTGTCTATGGGGACAGAGCGGCTTCAACAACCCTGGGACAAGAAGCCAGTTCTCCATTAGTATCAATCCTCCCCACAAAATGTTTCTTAAAATGTTACTTCTGTTTAAGTCTCTTTGCCTCAGAACTTGGAAAGACATTTGCTCAACAATAATTTGCAAGCAGTCAGTAGTGTAAACGACCCATCTTAAAAGTTTAATTCCTTTTCCTTGTATCCATAGCAAGGACTCCTTTGAGATGCATGAACTACTGGACATGATGATGTAACTTGAAGTTGCTCCTGTGGAAGCAGTTCCTAGAGGTAAACCTGCCTGATCGACAAAAGAAAAGAAAACCCACAGCAAAGGTTGTTCAAACCTGAGAAGCTGCACTCACATTGCATAAAGCCCAATAATAAAAAAAACACATCACTTACTTCCTGTAAGTTTATAGATACTTTAACTCTTAAAAGATACAGACTGAAATGTATAGCTTATAGTTTAAGGAAGTATCTTCTGAAATAAAATAGGAAGGTAAGAGCTTCAAGCAATAATGTAGTAATGTGCTAGCTATTGAATGCAAAGAAGTTCTGCTTCTCAAATTCAAGTCCCAACACCTAAAAAAAGGGAACAGTTCAGATAACTCCTCACACAGCAGCAAGATCACAGTAAAAATAAAATAAAATAAAAGTATTCTGCAAACTACAAGGTACTCCAGAAGTATTTTAGTTCCACCGAGCATCTTCCTTTAGATGTGCTGAAGAATGACGAATTGCCTTCACACACAGTATCTTCAGTTACTGGAAATAAGAAGAATAGAACCTGACAATAACAGTTTCCCACATAGTCTTAACATACTGGAAAAACAACGCTGGGACAATAAAGCGGTACCCAACCTCTATCAGGAGTAAGCAGCTGACAGATGGGGCTGATGGAAGACAAACTTTAGTGCAAAAAGAGCTTCAGACAGAAAAGATCCATGAAAAAGAGACAGGCAGATGAAGCTGTCATCATTTCCCAGGGTTTCAACTTAACACTGTTAAGTTTATAAAACTTAATAACCATTCCAAAGCACCCCCAGAGCACGGTTTCCACCTACATGGAGGTAGTAAGAAATGGGTGGCACAGTTTCCCCTGAATATTTTCTTTCTTCTACCTGTACTGCCAAGTACTGCCTCAGCAGGAGACAAAACTACTGCTTTGTTTTCCATCAATACAAGACAAGGGAAAAACCACTCACGCTGACCTGAATCGGAGACTGATGCTTACAAAAATTCCTGTCTAAACATTCCTCTCTGTCTCAGCTGAACCATGTTTTGCTCTCCTTATAACCAAGTCCTTTAGGATTGCATCAGAGGAACCAAAGCACCTGAGCAAACAGCCTGTTTCTTAGCAGTGCCACAAAGCTGGCATTCTCTGAAATTCAATCTTTATAAATTGAAAGGATGAATACCAGAAAGATCGCTCCCTGTGGGCATACCCATAGTTCTCTTGTACCTGTTCTGGATTGCAGAGCTGTTTAAAGCAAATTATTGTGATCTTATTCCCATTCCATTTTCTCATCATTTAGGAAACAAATGACAGATAACTGACCACGTGCTATGAAAACTACCTGCTGTGTACTTACCAAGTCATTACTGCTCTCCTTTCTCACATTTTGAAGTTTAGCTGACAGAAAATTACTGCACATTGCAATAACAAGAAAATATAGAGAAGGACCAGAACTCGATGATATGTAAGAGAGGTAAAATATTGCAACACACTAAGGATTCAACAACCTCCTGGTTTCAGGGAAAAGCATGAGCAGTAGTGCATTCAGGAGAAGAGTCTGATTTCAAAGTTTTCTTACGTTAATCAAAATAACTTAGAACTATGTTCAAAGTAAAGAACTACCCTTCTACTTTTAGTATATTCCAATTATGGTTTGATTTCTGATGGCAGTAAAATGAGCTTTTCAAGTAGAATCCATTATTCTCTTCTTCCCACCAGACAATTTGCTGCTAGGTGCTGCCTGCGACTTCTCATCAATCAACACAAGTGTCAACAGCGTGGCAGGATTAAGTATTTTCTACAGAATCAGCATTTCTACATTACTGGTTTGTCTCAGAAGGCCATGACCATACATGTGAACTGCTTCAGAAGAAAAACACAAGCAGTGCTTGGTTTTGGGCTCCCAGTTTTCAAAAACTGTCCCAAATCATCAAGGACACAACACTTGAAGAGTAATTCCCCTTCCTCCTCTAGGTAGCTGTTAGAAACAAACCAATCATGCTATTCAAGAGCAAGCAAAGGTTACTCTTGCTACAGATCAAAGATAAATGCACACTGTTAAAACACTTACCTGGTAGCATTAAAGCTAGAGAGACAGAAAGGCTTTTATCACAGTTATTTCAATACGGGTGTTGTAAGCATCAGATACAACTTGAAAAGTTCAAGTGATTTCAGATATTAAATTAGATTTGTTTTTAAATGTATCTTTACTTGTAATACTCCAGCTTAACACAACATCCCTTCTAAAAGATTACTGGAGGTCCTTTTCAAAAATTTGACATTGCTCAATGATTTTTATACATATGTATTTCTGAATTTTGACAACAGGACTGCAACAGCAATTGTGTACATTTGAAACCAGGGACAAAGCTAATCAAAACATGCTTCATGTCTAGAATGAATTTGTCTAGCCTGTACATCTCACAGCCAAATCATCTTACATTTGTTCACTGAAGGCCCACAGAGACTTGCACATGGAGTGCCCCTCTGCAGAATTCCCAGTCTGACAAGGAAGATCTGTGTCAAACCACCGTGCTGAGCCACCTACCTGATTCCAGAGAGAATTCTGAATTTCCACTTGGCAAAAACAAACATTTCTAGAAGTCCCCCCAGATATTATTAGGTGATCCTGCTCTGGCAGGGGTGTTGGACTGGATGATTTTTCAAGGTCACTTCCAACTCCTAATACTCTGATTATAAACACGTTAATTGCTATTTCTGATCAGAGACATTGGCTGTGAACTCCACTCAGGAATGACTGAGCAGAACACATTTATGTATTACACCTTCTACCACTGCGGTGGATGAATGCTAGCTTTGATTTTAAGCAATGATATGGACATTTCCACATTATAAGCAACTGGGCTCTACCAGACACCAAAGAAAGAAGTAATTTTACAAGGTTATAAAGAGGTAACCATGATAATATCTATAACATAGCCATTTTATCCAAAACATGGAAAGTTTGAACAGAAACATTTAAAGACGGTCTGCGATACACTTATTTAGATGCTATTAAAAGGGTACCAAAATATCCTTTTCCACCACTCAGGACTTAGCTGTTTAGAAAATAAGCTTTTTTAGACTTATTACAGCCATCTTCAAAAGGCAGTTAGCAGTACTACATGCAACACTGAAGAACGAGAAATCTAAACTACAAAAACACACCTGGAAAAATCAAAATAGAAAAAAAATGGCACTACATTTAAATGCATCAACTTTATGGCAAAAAAATTTAATTTCTTTGATTACTAAATCAAAACTGGAGCTCTCCTAATTCAATAGTTCCTGTGACTTTTAGTCTTGTTAAAAAATTAAGTAAGTCAAGGGAGGGGAAAATGAGGCAAACCTGAAGAAAGACACAGTTAGAACCCTCAATCTTAAAGTTACTTCTCTCCTTACCTCCAGCAGAAAGGATAGCTGTGCTTAAAACTACTGCTGTGAACCAGTCTGCCCTTCTCTTTCAGTAATTTAATGATGCTCTTATCCGCATCCTAAAAAGACAGAACAAAAAATTTTCCTTGCAATACAAATTTCAGTAAGCTACTACACAATTTGTCTCCAGTACCCAAATTAAGAAAATCCCTACAAATAATCCAGTATTTACACACAAAAAAAATCCAAAAAGCTTCTATACAATTTATGCATTTACTGCAGGGGCACTGTAAAACACAAAATTCGGAAAGTTACTTGCTTTTCCAAATTCTGGTATACAGCACTGGTCCCTTTTTGCCCTTAACTTTGTTTCCACATACACACAACAACTGTGTACAAAACATAAATACAAATGCACTAATACAAGCCAGAAGTAATATTATTTAATGTATTAAATCTTTTACTGAGTCTTCCCAGTAAAGCACTTTACTAGTGCTTCTTACCTAATATTTAAGCTTCATTACAACACATTCCTCTAACGTGTCTACAGCTACAGAAGTTGAATTATCTCTTAAAATACCTTGCTAACTAAAATACTAAATACTAACTAAACAGGATTTGCATTCTAAGCTGGAAGTTGTATATTAATAATCAAAGACAATCTACCGAACAAACAAGTGTCAACAATTAAGAAAGGAAAAAATATACAGTTTTATGATGCAGCAATATTAATAAGCTAAGAATTCAGCATCATGTGAATATTTTCCAAGAGCCTTAAGTTCAGATTGCTACCACTAAGAACCTAAACACACAGCCGCCAGGGTTTTCTTATTTGCCTTCATATACAGCAGGAAGCAGCAATAGCTGAGTTCAAATGCAATGCAAATTTTTTAAGTCTTTTTCAAGCTGCGTTTACAGGAACACACTTTGCTATCCAACTGTAGCAGCAGGAAACCCGATGTGTTTTCTTAGCACATAGAATTAAAGAGGCACTCCTTTCTGTGGATTTCTCCGTAGCAATCTGGAGTTCCTGTGGGTTCCTTTCACATGCATTCTCTTGCATGTACTAGCAAATAAATTCACATTGCAACACATCCCACAGGTGGGGAAAATGACTGGATTTCTCTCCTTTAACAAGTCGTGTTAAAGCTGCCTGGTACAAACTTAATGACATCTGTGAATTCAGAAGTTATCCAGAGGTAAGGGAGGCCTCTGCAAACTTGCCTAGAGACTGCATGCATAACATTTCCCTAAGAAAGAAGGAAAAAATGAGACTCTTTCTGCAGCAGATACAAAGAGGAGATACTCCTCTTCCCTTTCACTACTAGATACACAGTATTGCTTACATTTCACATTCTTCACTTTTCAGATATTGTAATAAACAACTCCAATATTGTTCAAAATGTTAAAACACATTCTGATGTTTCCAGATACCAGAGACACACTGAGGACAAGGCCACTTAGGCAAAGAAAAGAACACTTTTATCATATATAAAATTTAACTGGAATGAAGTGGCAATTTACTTTCTCCAGGACCACCAACCTTCACATACTGCCCAGCAAAGTCAGCCACTTCTGCTGTGAAGCAGCCCGATGCATCAACAGGACAAACAGGCACGGAATCTTTCCGAATAATATTAAAATCCATGCAGACTCTGTAATCATCCTACAAAAGAGGCAAGAGCCAGGTTATAGAAATACAAGACGCTGGTTAAAATATCCACCCCTGGAACACAAAATTAAATATTAAATAGAAAATGTGGTGACTGGACAAGAACAGCAAAATACTCAGCCTTCACTAATACCCAAAAAGCGTAAGAAAAGATGTATTTTACAGGATTTTTTATAGGGTCACTTCAGATTTTTCATTAACATAACAATGGTATCCTTAAAAAGAGCAAAACAAATTAGGGGAATAGGAAAGTTCAAGGAAAGCTTAGTTTTTAATTTCAAGTCTGAAGTCAAACCAAGTCTGTATCTCAACCAACCACCACTCCAGATCATCCACTTTCTTGCCCTAAGGCCAGAGAACGTTACTGGGTGTGGAAGGGGAAGGAAGAAGGGGACAGCTGCAGATCAGTCACTCTCAGCACATTCACAGAATCATTTCTGTCTCCTCAAGGAGCACGACCCTGTCCAAGACTGCACCAAGCCAGGTTGCTTTTTGAGTCCTAGCGATTCCTGTATTGCTGCTCTGACGAAATGGGGAAACCACACACTTCAGAGGCAAAACCTGAAGTTTTGTGTAGCATGAAGCAGAAGCTGCAGTGACCCTGCCCACCAAAACTAAGAGCAGTTGCACTGTTACCCTCCACTATGTTTAGAGCTCATTTATCTCTTGTAAATCAAGCCCACAGGAGCTACTTCTTAGGAGTTGCACTCTAAAGCAATTTATCAACCTTGATTAAGGAGATCACACCAGAAGTGTGTAAATAAGCAAGTGCTCCATAGCTAGCTCATTTTTTCTTTCCTAGATATAACCAATACTGCGAGCCAACTTTAGAGTGAAGTGACAGAGCAGGGTGTCCAGATCCTTTCTGTGATCTTCATTCTGTACCTCCAACCCTGCCCAGCAGTCCTTGTAGTTACCAGTGCCCTCAAGCCAGGCCTAGCAGATGTTGCCTGTTGGTCAGCAGTATATTTTACAATGATGAAACTCATCCCTAGACACAGTGGAGCTGGCTATTTCATGTAAAAACCAAAAACCTCTTCAGCTACAGCATTCGTTTTACTCTAGATCAGTCTCTTTCCATTCTTACTCAGCCTCCACTTGGTCAATCGGTCAATAGATTAACTGAGATAAGTTCATTCTCAGTTGACCTTTGAGCAGCTGTTATTGCTGAGATACAGCAACAGACGGCAATGTTGAAAATGAAGGCCAGATGACAGAGCTAACATCATCTTCAATTTGGCAGTGAATTGTAAAAGGCTTTGAAGAAGCAGCCAGCGAAAACTACAAAGCTTGGCATGCTCATGACCTAGCTAAAACATAATAACAAACCTTCCACTTTGCAGGACCTAGGTCAAGATGTGGTTCACCTTGATTTGCATCGCTGATGCAGCCGATGATATGTAAAGGGATTTGCTATTTCGGTTTTCTACAGTTCATTCCTTTGAAGACCTCAATTTGAATGTGAAAGCTTTCCAGACTGACCCACCATTTGATTTAATGAAGATTTGCTTCAGTAGCCACAATCAAAGAATATATTCAGGCACATAGAGAAATCCACAAATGCTCAGCTCCAGTGGAAAACTAAGACAAATTTCAATTCTTTGCAGGACAGAAGTCATTGTGTTCCTTTTTAAACCCCTGTCACAATTAGATCTCTTGAAAGATTACAAACAAAAGTTAAAAACCATACACAGAATGAATGAAGCAGAAGCTGTTAAATAGCTCATTGAGAGCTCAAAGCTTTTCTGTCTGAAATTTTAAAACAAAGAAACAAACAACAACAACAAACAGGAAGTCAGAAGGTTCACCTCCAGCTCCTCCTAACAAAAACCAAGTATACTTCTGCGGTTCACTGAAAAGGAAGTGCAACAGTAACACATCTATGACTCTCCCTGAGCAGGCACTAGAAGTACAAGGCTTGCATGCAAATCAAAACGTTACTACAGCTTTTCAAGTTGACTGCAGATACATCGACACGTGATGACATCCCGGAGCAACTGAATTTTAGTGTCATGTTAATATGGAGTTTAGAGTTCAGTGTCTAAACAACGAGTTTAGAGTTTTTAATACAGGTTTGTCTTGTTCTGCGAGCTTTAATTTTGATTTCTTTTGAACTGAAATAATAGAACGCTCTGATATCGTGTGGCAGCTTGTACTTGACGAAGGCATCACACAAGACAATGAAACTACATATCCTGGCACTAAATGAAGGTGAATTTTTAGTTTCTATTTTGTTAGAGAGGGATACATTCCTGAGCCATCGGCAATACAGAAAATGTATCAGTAAGTAGAATTTAAAACCAAAACAAAACCACAAAACAGTAACTTCCTTTCTATCCCTACTAAAGGGACTTAATTCACATCGAGGGGAAGGGATAGAGACACTTTCTGTGGAGGGCTGTGCTCTTTCTTCTCCTCTGACCCTTGCCTCCTGCTTCACTTACCACTTTCCTCTTTCCTGTTCATCTTCAACACAACACTCCAGGAATTCACAGAGAAGCCTACAGTCTGGAGTTATCTCCTTTCTTTCCTCTAAGCTTGTTTACTTAAGGGCAAACGTTTAATGCCAACACATGGCACACTCAGGACTCTATACAGAGCCTACTGTACAGTGAGGAATTTCTGAACCTAAACCAGAACCCTTTGTGAGCTTTTCTGAACAAAGATAAATCAGTGGGCTGTCAAAAGTGAACCACATGCATCCCAAAAGAAAAAAGGCAGCAGTATTAAGTGCAACATACACTATGCAATTTCCTTCTAAAGGCAGCATATCCAGTTGGCTCAGGTCTATGCATCACGCATCACAAAGTCAAGCTGCTCCTTAGCAAACGAGTGCAGTTTTGTTTGTGATGATAGCGCACTTTTTCCTCACACAAGCATTTTATGTATTTTTTTCTTTGCAATGCATTTAACTGATACTCTCATGTTTGTTTGTTTGTTTAAAAAATGGATTTAAAGATCATTGCTGACTTTCCAGAAGAGAGACACAAAGATTTTTTTCCTCTGTGTTTACATAAACCTGTGTGCTTATAACAAAATCAAACAAAAGAAGGCAGATAATCCTTGCTCTAAGTGGCCAGTCAGGCTTTCCAGCAAGCTGGTTCCAACCACTTAACTGTGTTGTGTAAATACATAACAACACAGCAGCCAAAGGAAAGTTTCTTCCAGAGCTGCTCCTCTATTCTCTTCCTTTACTCCATCTCCTACAGCAAGAGCTCCTGCCTCAAAACCAAGTCTGCTCCCTCACCCTTCAGTCAAGTCCTCACAAGATTTAGCTACAGGGGAATATCTGAGGTGCAAGTAAAGTGTCTTAAGTCTAAAGCCTATCAGCACTCACCAGGAATTTCTTTATTAACTAATAACATACAGCCCAGTCTGATTCTCTTTATCCACAGCCGTATAAAGCTGGCACATCTTTTCATACGACATTCATGGTGACAAGGGAAACAACATCACAATGGATGCACCCCTCAGAAAAAAGAAAGAAAAGGATAGGATATTTCCTATGAATAAGAAGAGACCTATAACTAATGCCAACAGTTTCTGGAAATAATGGTAGAGCTTGTGGTCCAGGGATTGCTAATTGCTGGGCATTGGCAGTTCTACTGCAGGTTTTCTGAGGGCATCTTTGGATAGTGGCTGAAGACAGGACAGCAAACAAAAAGGACAATGAGTCTAAACCAGTGCATTTAATTCATGTGTCTAAAAAGTGAAATGATGAAATCCATGAAAAATTATCCCTCTTAACCTTCAGAATAATAGACTGAAAGGACAATAAAGATAGAAAAAAGAATGAGTGCATCCAAATCCTTCCGAGAGACAAAAATCTCAGTACAAAAGCAGTCAAAGCATTTTTTTCATTCTCTAAAAGCCCAATACATAATGAAATTGCAACACTGAACAGGGGCAGTGTCCTGAGCAGAACCACTGTTACCACCCAAAATCAGCACTTAGCAAAGTCAGTTTTGACTACCAGTGCAATGGATCATTTCTGCTCAAAGCTGGAAATTTAGACTTTGAGAAAAGCTAAGCTCAATGACACTCAAAAGTACACTTCAAGTACCACAATAACCAAATCAAAGGACACCTAAAATCTCCAGCCTGGCACAGGAAGGGCACCAGTGAGTGAAGGAACTCATTAGGATACAATGCTACACTGTATTCTTGCATTTGTAAGCAGCAAATGGGAGGACTGTTTAATATCCAAATCACCCTGACAGACCCGTCCCCAGTAGCTGGGAAGCCAAGTAATGTGTGAGGACAAAATGAACGTAACAGACACGTAGTTCATACTCACAGCTCCAAAATAGGGGGCCTGATGTACAACACCCGTGCCTTCCTCCTCCTTCACGTAACTGTCTACTACCACAGCAAAGGCACCTTTATCTTTACACTGCAACACAAAAATACAGTTTTCATACATACAGCAAAACAGATTTCTTAAGAACAAGCAGCAGCTACTGGGGCCACCTGCCAGAGTCAAGAACTGCATCAAAAATAAATGACAGAGTAAAATGTGACATTCCTAACATCACTGAATCGTTTCCCACAGCTAAGACACCCAGGCTGTACACTGCATTTAAACAGTATCAAATGTGATTAAATCAAGACCACTCCAGAAGGCCTCACAGTCAATTACTCTCCCAGCCACAGATCTTCACACAGTTAACAGACTACAAATCACTGCACTCCTGTTGGGGAGCATTCAACCAAGAAAGCTACTATAGATTCTATATTCAGAAGTTCATCCTGCATTTCTATGTCTACCATACCTTCCAATTTTTAAAAAAGTTTGCTTTTACAAGTAATACATTTTCTTTATTTCTCCCCGATAATGAGAAGGTGGCAAGTATGAAGTAAACAAAAAAAAAACCCAAACAAAGAATGGCCAAGAAAAGAGATGACAATTTGCAGTGTGTTCAGTATGTATATAAAGAAAAAAGGAGCTATTTTCTATTCCTAAAGTAGTAAAAAAAAAAATCAGTGCAGTCTGCAGTCACAGCTGAACCAAACATGTTACAAAATACTAGGTTGGGCTTGTTCTGAAGAGGGATATTTTGAGATAAGATACCCATTCTACAAAAAACAGTAGATGCCCATCTGCTCCTTGGAAGTACAGCAGGACTCAAAAACTTTATCCATTCCAAACTCTTCCACCCACAGTCCCATTTTTCAGATTCAAATACTACGTGCTTGATCTGTCCTCTAGAAATAACAGGTCATCTTTGCTGACTTCAGCCCATGCTTCGAACATACGGCAGTTAGAAATGACCAATTTCCTTACACAAGCGACAGCTGCATGGCAAGCAGTGCTGTAATCCACTTCAGCTCTTTCTAAATTATAACCCATTTTTAATCTTTTTTTTTTTAATATATAAATTCTCGACCCCCTCTCTCATAGCCATATATTCTATTATCACCTCCGGAGCTATTAACTATGCTAGACTTACACAATGCTTAAGTGCTGCACAGGAAGATATCCATGAACACCATACGTATCAGCAGTTATTTCAGCAAAGGCTTTTAACTCTTCAAATGAAACACACTAACGTCTGCAACTGTTATGCACAGTCAAAGTCATCCTCTTGTGAATACAAGATTTGCAGACTTAAAAGGCAGACAGCAGAGGCTCACCAGATGAAAAGTTGAGATAACATTAATTAATGTGTAGTGGCAGTTTTTCTGCAGTCTGAAGTCACACTACGGTTTATCGCTGAATTCTTACTCTAGGTGTGTTTAGAACTTGAGGGAAAAAAATACAGAAAAAGTCAAGCTTTTTTTTTTCCAACCGTTCGCTAGGATTTTGATCTACTTTAGTGCGACACAGGGTTTGTTATTAGGACACAAGATTTTTATAATATAAACACATAATATTGAGAATTGGTTTTATTTTTGTCTTTGTATCAAGCACCAAACTTATTCATCTTACCTGAATAAAATATTCAAAGAGCGGTTTGTATGTCTTGCCTTTAAGAGCAGCGCCAGGAAACCTGAAGAGAAAGATTTACATGAACACAAGTTAACAACCTGAAAATTACTTCGTCAGCCGATATCAATGCCTTTTTTGATTACTTCCTTTTCCCTATCCCTAACAGAATTTGACTTCTAAAGTGCAGAAAATTATTTTCTCAATAGTTTCCTTCCCATCTCTTCAGCAATCTAGACTTGGACAAAAACTATAATATGTCTTACTGCATCTCTGTTAACAGTCAACAGGTACGCTTGTACCCGATGGTATTTTAATCAAGCAGTCATTGTAAACTGATGTAGGAATTAAGCATTAATAACAATCTATTTCTGGTAAAGCTGGGCAAGGAGCTTCTGGGTAAAACACAATTTCAATTCCATATACGTAACAAGAAAGCCCAGTAGCTCAGCAAGTTCAATAGAAGCAAATATGCACTGATCCAAGCCACCTAAAAGTGACACGCACAGAAGACTGCGATATAGCATACTGCAGCGTTTAAAGCTTGGATGCCTCATTTCTTGTTCTAAAACTAGGCACCCAGGCTCTCCACGGGCACCTCAGAGGAAGAGCCAGCACAGACAGGACTGGCTGAGACAAGAAATGCAAGACAGAGCCTGTAGATCCAGCTCTCTTCAGGCTTCTGACAACAGTCGACAGAGATGGTGATCAGGCTGGGATTCACCACTCAGAACTCTCCTGAAAGTGCTTAAATCTTCCATTTCCGGAAAAAAGTCTACTTAAAATACAACTTCATGTAATAGATGGGATACCTATCTATGTGTCACAGCTGTGGTCTTTCCCTGTACTGTTCTTGATCCACATCTTCCAAAGCAATGGTCAAACCAAAAAACTCTAAACTATAGCAAAGTGGGGAATGCTTCACAGCTGTTTCCTTGCACAAAAAGGAACTAAAGCAGTACTTGATGCCAAGTTAAAAAGCAGGACTTCTCAGCTCAGCATACATAATATCCACTAGGAAAAGAGGATATTTCTATTTTAAGCCACAGCTTCATGGATAGTTTATATATTTTATATTATAAACAGCTTCAGGAATGTTTGAGGTGCTTAATCGGGATCAGATGAGAGAAAAGCATCCCAGCGCTTAGCCACACAGATGCGGGAATGCTCAGAACCAACATGAAGCTCTAGAACTGGCTTAAAGAAAGAATAGTTAAATTCTTATTCAATGCAAGCAAATGAAAGGTAAGGGTTGGGGATCACATTTCTGATTTTCTCTTTTAGTATCTGAAATACTTTGTTTATAAACAAGTCCTGAAGTTCAAGCTGAAAATTTACATAGTGCTGCCTTCTCGTGACCTAACTTACAGCAGTAATGGACTCCTAAGGTCACTGCAGTAGTCCCTCACTCTCAAGAGATCACAAATCTCTGTTTTGGATTCTCTAGAATCCAAAGAGACAGCAGCATAAAACTGTGTGAAGAACTGAAGTGTGTAATATGCAAATAGACTCAAATGCAACACAAAGGGACGAAAAGATTTCAAAGAAGTCGAGCTACATAGTTTGTGTGAGAGCGCTACTGCACTTAATACCTGCAACCCTTAACCACTGTGACTTACTAAATAATTCACATTTTTCCACTGAACCAGGATGAATAAGCAGTCTTCAGAAAACAGTAACTGCCACTAACTGGGTAACTTAAGTAGACCATCCTACAGATGCAGCATTTGCTTGCTAAAGACAACCGTTTTCCTTTTGCCCATTTCCCTGTAAGTATTTACTTAATGTTTAGAAAGTGTTCAGCATTTGGACTATCTCAGGTTTTTTTGAGATTTTTTAATTAAAGTCATGTCTTTCTAAGGAAATGCACAGGAAAAGGAAGGACTAAGGAACCTCTTTTTTTCTTCCTCCCAACACAATATAACAATACAGTGAAACTTGTGTTCTATTTGTAGCTTCATGTGCAAGACTGATTTCTTCTAGTACATTTCAGTCTCTTTTATAGATTTTTGCAAGATATATA
The DNA here is from genome assembly GCF_000695765.1 of Mesitornis unicolor. Classification (NCBI taxonomy): domain Eukaryota; kingdom Metazoa; phylum Chordata; class Aves; order Mesitornithiformes; family Mesitornithidae; genus Mesitornis; species Mesitornis unicolor. The sequence goes on from NW_010168734.1 coordinate 36,851, forward strand.
CACACATGCAGGGAAACCCACCTTTAGATAACTGCAAAATCCAACTTCCTGAAACATTTAACCTCTGATCTATAAAAATACTGGAAGTTAACAAGTGTGTAATGATTTCTGCACTTGCCTCTCAAGTATCTCATATTCACTCTCAGATTTGTACAGTGCTATCAGCCTGGATTCCATCAAAATGTAAATCTTTCCCGTGACATGATCTGGAATATAAAAGAAAACAAAAAGTTACATAGATGTCGATACCCTCAAGTGCACCATTACAAAACCTTTCCATTTATGCAAGATGGTATCAAATCAAAACCTTTCCATTTATGCAGGATGGTATCAAATTAGCTATAAAACTGCCCAGAACAATCCTGCCATTGACCACTGGTTTCCAGCCACTGTCTCCCCATTCAGCCACTTGACGAATGCTTTTCAAAAGTTAAGTTTAAGCAGAAATCACAAGATGAAGCTCAGTTCACTCATTTTCAGTGTAGTTTTATTGTACAAGAGGCAGAAATACCCTACCTTGTCTATCATCAGTGTGCTAAAGAAAACCAATTGAAGATTTTCAATATAACCAACCAAAACAATCAGAAGATGGACAATTACTACAGAAAATCAGTATTATTAAGGTGACACTGAGGGCAATGTTTACACTTTTTATTCTGCTTTTCTGTTTTATCATTCCAGTCAATTTTATGGTTGGATTTCTTTTTAAAGCAGGTAAATACAAACAAAAAGTGAAATGTTATGAAGGAAACCCAGAACCTGCCCCCAAATAACCCTGATCTCCTAACTTCAACGACAGATTTTATTCAGACTACTAGCCTACCCACTCAGTCAGGGTCACTCCCTCAGCAGCAGACTGTAGGCCAAAGACATCCAAACCCAACCACTCAGCATCTCAGGCTGGCACAGGCGTTACTTCTGAAAGTACTCAATAACTTTTTTTGAGATGACCAAATTTACGTTAAAATCTTTGAAAACTGAAACATATTTAGTTCTCTCTTAAACCAAAGAAACCCAAACACCTGGAGTTCACCATAAAGGCCTCTGCAACTTTTCTTGATTAACATCTTAGGTACACATTAGATTCCCGTGGTTATGTTGGAACTGGAAATGACACCTTTGGCATTTTTTACTCCAGATTAAATGTCATCATAAACTTGAATTATCTCTTTTTTTTTTAAACATACACTGAAAAGTCAGAAAAGGTGAGCAGTTTGGGAGAACCTGAAAACAGCAGTGCAAGAAGTACTCCTATCCAAATTCCTGCTTCTTTTATTTATTAAAAACCAAAACCAATTGTTTTGTAGATCAAGATAGGATTAAAGATGACTGCATTTCAAGAATAAAATTAATTCCTTTACTGAGTGAAAAGCAAGACACATCATAACATACTCCATTGCCAACTGAAAAAAAAGGAACTGCACACCCTGGAAAACTATTTGAAGCAGCAAAGAGAAAAGCAACAGCCGATATTGCTCAAGCACGCTGCACGGTCTATCGACACAATTCCTAATGTGCTGGGTGCTCTCATGAAAGAGATTGCCTTGTAGTACAACTTGTTTAGCCAGGCACAACCAACTGGTCTATGAGCAAGCCATGGCACTTGGACAAATGCACTCTTACATTGGAAACCATCGTATATACCCTGCCTAAAAAACACACTTGAGCCAGGTTGAGACTAGCATGTGACATCTTGGGTCTGTTATGTACAGAGACATTGAGTCACTGCAACTCAGCTGTCATACAGCACTGACTTGCTTATGAGGCTGGGCCTCAAGAAAGATGGGAAGAAGAAAAAGCTGAGGACACCCAGTCACACTTCCCTGGTCTCTCAAATACAGTGTGACTTTAAATGACAGATAAAACATTTGTTCTTCTTTATTTCATCTGTCAATATCTTTTGGGGAACAGTCCTCACAATGCATGTAAAATTAAAGAAAACACAGCAGTCAGAAATCATCGGTCACATAAGACGTAAATCTCATTCTACAAAATAACACTGATCTAACCCCAGCAAAGTGCTAGAAGTTTAGCATAAAACAGTCTATCATACAAAATGTAAGTACACATTCACAGGCACTGAAGAAAGAAGTGTTCATTGTGTGCCACCTTCAGTTAACACTTGCCTCTCAATTTTACATACTGCAATTCTGGATTAACGCAAAGGGCCAGATTACTGGGCAAGGTCCAGGGAGTCGTGGTCCAGGCGACAAGAGAAACACTTGCATCTTCATCCAGTGGGAAGCTCACAATGACTGAAGGATCTTGAACGTCCTTAAAAACAAGATAAAGTCAAAGGGGGAGGAGGGGACGAGGAGGGCAGAGGGGGTGGGGAAGAAGGTTTACTGCGTGTAGTAGTGAGAGAATGCAAATCTAATAAGTAGTAACTATTACTGTCATCCACCAAAGCCTGTCTTGCAACTTGCCCAGTTCATCACTGGAGTGGTAGACGGTGAAATGGCAACAAAGTTTGAAGAGAACACCAGGCACAATGTTCCTCCATGAAACCAGTGCAAACTGTCTGTACAGCAAGGTCACAGGGTTGAAAATTCAGATTCGCAGTGAGAGGTTGGCAATCAGCTGTCACAACACCAAAGATAGCCGAGTGTCAGTTCCCTCAGGTACTTGTCATAATCCCCTTTTAAAAACCTATAATCAAACTCAACCATCACAAAAATCAGCAGTTCCTCAGACGCTGTTACACAAAGCCTTTTCCCACCTTTTCCTCTAGAGTCACAGAGCAGGAAGAAGAGCCATTACTTAAGAAGATACAATCTCTTACCAAGAAGCTGTTGTTAACAAGGGAAAACTTTGGGGTATTTACCAACAGTACATCACTATTTCAGAGTAAAAATATCTCAGGGAAGGAGACCTTTGCCAGCTACTCTGTAAAACTTTGCCTCCAAACGAGTCAAAAGAAAACCCTGGAGACAAGTTTTTCTTTCAGACAAGTACAATCCTACTCAGTCACTTCACATTTCACACGTTACGAGAAGCAGGCTGCAAAAGCAAGTCTAACCTTGCAAATGTGAAATTTTCACTATTAATTTCAAACGCCAAACGAAAAACGGGTGCCACGTGCACAGGCCCCGAACACAGGAATAGGTCTCGTGCCCTCACCGTGTCTAGTGCAAGGCGCTCTGGTTTCTATCCAGCATCATGGAACAGTTAACGGCATCACGGGACAGGCAGCTATTTATGTCTGAGCTAAGGGCTGCTCCAGAGGGAATTTTCTGTGAACATCTGGTGCAGTCAACAGTGAAACATAAATATTACATAAGTCTCGAGCCGCGCTCAATACCCAGCAGAGATCGAGCTCTCACTACAGCTCTGTCTCTGTTAAACAACTCTGCAGGCTATTCACTTCATTTTCTGAAGCACTCAAGTTGACCAGGTAGATAAAAACAACTGGCAAGCCATACAAAAAGATAACATCCAGGCTGCCAAGTAATGGCATTGTATAGTGTTTTATCTGCTCACAAAATTATGCCTGCTTTCACCTGAAGACAAAACTTCTTCAGTTAAACGTAATACAAGCTGCTGACGTAGTTTACTTCGGTGTACATTAGCCACCTAACTCAGATTTTCTAGGCATGCTTCTTGTGTCCTGTTTCTCATGATTTGTGTCCCGATTCTCACAGGATCAATAAACAGAAGCCAAAGCCTGCTTTCCACAGCCAGAAAGATAACAGCTGCCTCACACCCAGAAATGACTGCTCTCTCCAAGAATAAATCATGGCAGCTTACAGCATCTCAGTCGACAAAACGCCACCTCCAGCAGACAAAAAAGATAATTTTTGCATGAAGTGGCAGAGCAGCACACCCCACACACACACCTTACCGGTTCTAGAGCAGGAAATAGCATCTAAAAATTTCATTAAGACTCAAGAAGAGAAAAGAGCTTTTCTCTATGGAAAAGGGGCACGCACACAGACGAAAAAATCCTAGTCTTTGTTCTAAAGAAAGCTCATTAATCTCAGCCTCTATGAAATATCAGTCAGTAAGTATGAGCAAAGTAATTCCAGTTGTCAGGCAGCCACAAGTGAAGGTATCTTTGCAGGTCTCACTTTCTTAAATCACAAAACCTTTACTCTTCAGTATGGTCACATACCCCTTAGAAATACTAAAAGCTCTAGTATCCGAGGACTGCATTGTACTACAAGTACAAAAGCTTGCTTTAAAAACACTATTTTTGGCCAGCAAATTGGCCTTTTTTAGACAAGATGTAAAAACGCCCAGATGTCACTCTGTGCTAGCTCTCTGCTCTAACAACACAAGTGGAAGATTCACAATGTAAGGATACGGAGGGGATTGGAAAGGATACAAAACCTCTGTGCACAAACTAACACGGAATTTGGAAAATTGGGACACAAGTTCTGCCTTCACATAAGTGAACGCAAGTTTGTTGCAGATGAGAAGCTGCACCTCTTATATCTAGTCATTCATTTGTAAAGGAACATCTTATAAAACAGAATACCAGGCATTCGATATATGAGGTAAAACAATTTCTGTATCTCAATTACTGATTCTTAGAAGAGCTACTATCCTCCTGCTCTCCAACCAAACACAGTCTTTGACAATCCTTATTAAATCCCTCACAAAAGGTTTCAACTCTTCCAAGGACCACCTTCTTTTCAGACCTGCACAGACAGGGACAGCTACAGCTCTCCTCTATTTACCACAGAAACCCACCACGGTGCAATACTCAAGGTGAAAACCCAGAGATGAAGTGAGAGTAATGTACCAGAATAAAACAAAGTATGCACTGTAAGCAGTAACCATGAAGGACAGGGAAGAAGGCTGGGATCGAGTGATCCAAGCACATTCAGCAAAATACAATAAAAATTATCCCATTTACCTGAATTTTTACAATCAGTTTGGAGTGTAATAACATCCTTTCATACCACCAAGCAAAAAATACTGAAGCTTTCCAAATCCAAACTAAAGACAATAGAGAAAACTGATTGCAACAGGTAACATACACTGACTTACCTTGTAATTCTGATGGGACTCGAAGTTCGACAGTGGGGTGTTGCATGCAGTTGAAAAAGGCATGACCTTAACGCCTCTATACACAAGTCCTTTGTCATACAGCTGCTTGAAAACCCACCTGGAAGCAGACAAGGAACATGGAATAGCACTTTCAAATTTAGTAAATCAACTGCAAAATGGGGTTCTGCTCTCGCTCGAGTGCCGTTCTAAATGACATCTTTTTTAAACAATCAATCATCAGCTAAAGACAATATTTGCAAGTCAAAAGGAGACAAATTGATTGCAACTGTGTTTCTTGCTGATTTTTAGCTTTACCCAGATTCTACCAGCTTGATTTTCCATGCACTGACTGCACAGCACATAGTAATTAGAAAGACAAATCCACATTGCTGATTAATCTTTCTCAAATTTCTTGAAGATGAAGACCACATGAAATCTGAACTTTTAACAAGGCTAAAATCAGTCACAACTTAGAGAGAAGACATGTAGGGACATGGCTGTTCCCTTATCACATGATCTTAAGCATCTCCTACAGCCACCAGTGCTACAGAAGACACAGGTGAGAGATACCTGCAGCACACCCAGAGGAAATCCTGACAATCTGAAGAACCATTTTGCCCAAGAGGGCACAGCTAATCATGCAAGGTAACACACTCAGTTTTGTGGTCCCACCGTTCACATTAATATTCTCCTTTATTAGCTCATCTCACTCTGGTCTCAGCTCCTGTCCAAGATCACAGTCTCACATCAAGCTTTAACTCTGCTTACAAAGTCATCAATGCGTATCTGGATTCTTACATCTTCTTGAAATAATCAAGACAGCCCATAATATTACAATAGGACAAATGGAGTCGCTGCTCAAGATGAAGAGAAGCTGGAAGAGAAATGCTTCACGTAGCAACTCATCGCATGTCCACGTGTTGGACAGAACCCTGTATTTCTCTGTATCCTGCAGGGTTTGCAAAAGGACCATCACAATTTATCAGCTGATCAGGTCTCACTGACTTGCATGCTTAGCAGTATGGTCTGCAGGTTGGCTGCCTTAAGAGCAAAGGCAGGAACAGGTAAAGCCTTAAATAACCATGCCAAATTCAACTGAAAAACAAAATCAGAGTTTCGGCAGAATCTGGTCTTCTAATTCCACATCCAAATTGTTAAACACCACTGAATTTAAAAACTCCTTTACTCAAACTATGTTTTCAAACTATCCTGGATCACTTTTCTGGGTCCCTTTCCAGATAAGTACCTCATTGCTAAGCAACCAACTCCATCCTGGCAAGCAGCACATTTTCCTGCAGGCTGTCATTCTGTGCTTGAGAATCTAGACCTGTATTTCAGTCAGTGTCTTGCCTTCTATGCTTGAAATCCTAATCTTCAAGACAAAATGCAAGTAGATTATTGCATCGATTTCTACCTGGAGCCTGAAACAGGAACATCAAAAGATATGCACTGGCTTGTCACGGAAGTCATACAGTATCTTAATCAGAAGAATTATTACTCTGTGGATCAGACAGCTGGAGAAAATACAGACTGTCATATGCAGTTCACTCAGATTCATCCATAGGCCTCTAAGTAAAAGTCCAAAATTTCCTCTCAGTGGTCACTGACACCAGAAGAATTAAATAATCTGAACTCTAAGATGAATGAGGGCTCAGAGACCCTCAGCAGCATCAAGTTCTGCCACGGAGGGGCCAAACTCACAAGTCTTTCAGAGCAACAAAGCTGCCTTACCTTACAGACACATAGCAAAAGTAACCCTGTTAAAGGAAGAAATGTCACCCACAGGCAAGTTGTGGCTGCCCAACTCCTAACCCAAAGCCAAAACACAGTAGTGAGCGCATCTGTTTTACCACAAAGACCGTATCAACTTAAAATTGCATCAATATAAATCAGGCTTTTTATTAAAATGATTCATGAACAGTTTAATCAGCTTTCAGCAAATACATTTGAGCTGTCTAATTGCAGAAGTTTTCATGCAAGGTAAAAAAAAAATCCATCACAGAGCATAATTAATGCAGATTGTGACAAGTGGTAGCATTTCTACTGAAGGTGTTCAAATTGCCTTTCAAAAACAGCTAACTAAAATACCTACAGAAAAAAACCTCCACTTTATCCCTACTTTCTAAAGAACACTGCCTACTAACAGCACAGAAGAAAACTAACTCAGAGAAACACTGAATATTTAATTCAGCTGGAAATATAACCGCAAAATTCAGGAAAGGCGAACACTAGATGGAGCTGCCAAGTTAAAAATCCAAGCCAGCATCTCCCTCTTGTGGCAATTCTGCCCTACAACAAAAACTAAGTGCTCCCCAGTTGTTTCCCTGCTTCACTCCAGCATTCTTCAGAGCTCTCACTGCAGTTCCTAAGGACTCCTCGTTTGTAGTTGATCATAACCACTTCTCTCAGACAGCCATCCCAACATAATAAGTAGGACTGTGACCGAGCAAAGACTCCCGCTTGGTGCAATAGCCCTCATTATCACTACAGAAAGCTGTTCTGTCATCTTAAAAACTCCTTAACAAGAAAGCTTCTGAGAACAGTTCTTGTGTGACCATCAAAAATGCATGGGAAATTACTCCCAAAGAGCCTCCTGCCAGCACCACTGCCTACCTAAAACAAAGCAACTGCTAAAGATGAAGCTGGTATGAGTGACTTACAGGTGGACCCCACGTTTTGCTTAAAAATTCAAGAGGATATTTTAAACAAGAACATATTAAACAATGATTTAACCCTTATGTTCCCAAGATGTTGACAATTTGCAAGAAAGAGGCTCTGGCTTTGTAAGTCAAAATTGAAAGTGGAGTCCTTTCTTAAAGAAATAAGCTAACAAAACCACAGAGCTCCTTTCTACTGACAACCAGGTAAAGTTTATTCACAGAATTTTAAAATTAAACCCTGTCCCCCTGAATCCTGTTATGTTTCTCCTTAAATGTAAAGAAAAATAAACCTCAGCTGCATCCTCTTGGCTGTGGCAGCAGCTCTTACATACTCCTTTACTGAAGGAAAATGAGGTTGGGGAACAGATGAACTCAAGATGCATATTTCAACTACTTGTTAACAGAGAATCTGGTCTCTAAAGATGCAACGTAGCTTTCACTTCTATAAAGCACGATACAAACTGAAAACACACATTTATTGTAGCCCAAGTGTCACAGGGGATGATACACCTGGTTAGAGCCCAGTCTAACCAAGACTCTCAGTTACTCTCATAGACATAACTTCCAAGAAATTAGAACTTTGCTACAATATTCACTGATCCAAGTCACACACACCCCCCATACAAACAACACATCCCAACAAAGGGAGTTTGTGCTTCCAAAAGATACTGAATCAGTCAATGCAATACTCAAAATACCCTTGGCACCTCACACAAAATTCAGCATTCCATAGTATCCTCTAGCATCCTAGATGCAAAATCAAGTTGCCCTCTTCAAACATGCACATTCACTTCATATTGAAGAGAAGGATTTGATCCTAGAGCTTCTTGGGTTCTTAACGCCGTTTCTTTGGGGTATCAGACTGCATCCAAACAGCACTTTAACAGCAGAGGTTCTGAGAAATATAATTCTCCCGTGACTCATGAGCAACACTTGAAACAGTATGAAATCAAAAAGAAAGCAACAATCAAAAACAGATGCACGGGAATGAAAAAACAGAAAAAAGAACTCAAACAGCATTGGACATGAGTCAACAAAAGCACGAACCTAAGAGGAACATAAGGTCCAGTAACAAACACAGCCAGTCTGTCCTTAGAATAGTATCTTTGACAGACACCTTCTAAAGACAGACACGAAAAGCATTTGTTGTTCCAGAGCCTAGTACAGAAGTTGTCAACTTATGTTCAACTACCAATGAACGCTTTAAAATCCCAGCATAGAGATCATTCTGCTCCAGGTTTACCCTCCAGACTCTCAACCAGCAAGAGTGAGGGGATTTCCTGACATAATCTCTGGATCAGTGTGTTGAATTACTTTGGATTAAGCCAGAAGTGCAAAACATCTGTATATCAGAAAACAAGAATCTAAAACTGATGCTAGACATCCAAACGATCATCCAACTCAGTAGGAGTTCATTGCATTCCTCCTTAAAACCCAGGTAAGGAGATAAAACAGAAAGGACCAGAAGGGTAAGAAGATAACAGGAAGACTAGAGCACTACATGTGCAAAAGAACTATGAGAAAAAATGCAGACAGCCGTTAGAAAAATGGACAAAACAGATTTCTTATGAGCAGTGTCTCTAGAGAATCATCAGAGATTCACAGAACACACAAAATGCATAGGGATTTCTATTAGGATCCAGAGATCTGTTTTTTCTGAAATCATTATCATTTAATGCTGGATAAACTCCACATGCAGGGAAAAAAAAGAAGTCAGAAAACAACTTGCACTGCTTACACAGAAAAGGAACAAAACAACGTAACAATCCAGTCACTTTGATCTTTACCACAAACCAGCCCTCCTCTTAATGGGCAGTCCCCATTCACCTGCTCGCTGAGAAGGGCTAAGGCAGCTGGACACTGACATCAGTGACAGAGCTCATCTTAAAAATACAGAGGAGGAAAAAAATTCAAGCCAAAATTAAAGCAAAGCTACAGTGAGTCAGGTAACCCAAGGCTCAGTCCCAGGGGCTACCTACAACCTCTTCAGCAGCCTAGAAGTAGCGCAGTGGCACCCCAAGCCTGATGCTACTACAGAACATCAAAGGGCAGAGCTGCGAGGCCAAAGGCCACACCTGGTAAGGAAGAAAGGAGAGGTCCCCTTTTAATGACAATCCTAAAGGGAAAACTAAAGCTGGAGTGACTGAGATGGATCCAGTGGAGGGAAAGCAGAAATGGACAAAAAGCCCCATTACCAAAGGGAGCTCCATACTGCATTTCCACAGCAGTTTTCAGCATACAGCCATGATCTCAAACACGTAAAGTACTGTTTTTCTACCGTAACTAGGAATGTTCTTTATCTCCACACCTGCTATCTAGTGTTAGCACTAAAGGACTTAAGAGTATCTTCTTAGGGTATACAAGCAGTAAGAAGTGTTGGCACTACCAGTGCTACATAAGCACGCTGTGGTGTTGCACTATACAAGCAAGCCTTTCAGAAGACACATGAAGCTCTCAACCGTTTCCAAAATTGAATTATGCTGACTGCAATTGCTAAATGTAGCCACTAGATGCTGACAGAAAGCTGCTTAACTGACCCTAAGGTTGTGCAAAGGAAGAAATTAAAACCCCTAGTCATCACACCCAGAAGCAGGCCACAGCTCTGCCGGCAGAACTACTCCCTGCTCTCCTCAGCACTTCACAGGCTTTCTCCTCAGTGGCCAGGGAGAACTGTTCCTGAGGTATAAACACAGCCAGCCTGAGAACTACGTAACAAGCCAGTAGTGAAGACAATAATTTACTAGTCTGTTGTTTTTTTCCATAGCTCATGTGCTTCTCTCAGACCAACTGAAGATCAGTAAAAAGTTTAAGATCGCATCAAACTGCTCTAAATTTTACTGCACCCGTCTCATGAGCTGTACAAGAAACAGCCAAAAAAAACCACAAAAAACCCCAAAAAAAAAAAACTCAAAACAAAACCCAAAACAACCAAGAATGCATTGTGTGTTTGTTTGCTGCTATTTTCCATGAAGTACACTATATCATTGAGACTCGATCTGGCTGCAGGATGGATATACAAGTTCTACAGAATCAGAGCTTAAAAGTACCATTTAAGGTATTTAAGACATGAAGAGCTGACTGCATCTTCACATGAGAAACCAATGCAGTAATCACCTCTTGTTGACACCAACATGCAGTGTTCCCCTGAAAAATTCTGCCGGGATGTCACAATTTTATCATTGGATGCGGTTTTGTTCTAAGCCAAAATTTAGCAGGCTGAAAATTCATTCTACTCTGTTAGCCACAGTATGGCACAGCACCAAAACGCTTACAAAACCACCATTTCCAACAAACCCATTATAAACTATGAAAAGGAATGCTCTCTAGCATCCTGAGCTCGTACAATATCTCTACAAAACAAGATATTAATAAAAGATATATTTGGTGTCTGAATCCTAAACTATTTCAAGTCTAAAGAATTTGGATGAAATCAGCCACCACTGGAAACACCATTTATTACAAGTATTACATTAGATCACCGAACTCTCCATAAACATCATGAATGAAAACATCCCCTTTCATAGAAAGCCACAACTTCCAGTTGAGACCACTCCAGAACTGCAAGCCTCAGGAAGAGCCAGAGACACAGGAAAACAAACAAAAATAAACCACCACCACCACAAATCACTAGTAAGATATGTTTAGCTGATTAAAAGACTAAGACAAAACCCTTACCATATTTTAACCAAAAATTCCATGGTTGCCATGCTCACTACCATTATTATCAATGGTTTTTGTCAGGGCCTAAGAGCAGCATTCTACTGCCACAGGGAAAACAAAGACAGGTAAAAACACCGGACAGGTCGATATGGTCACCAGGTTATAGTCAATGCAGAAATTAATCTGCAGTTTCTCTTTTGTACTTAGCCAGACACTAAAGTTTTAAAACTTTTATTATTTAAAAAGGAACTCATATTAACAAAAAAAGTCAAATCAATCATAAGAGAAGCGCACTAGAATCTACCATTCAAATGAACACCTCTAATGGACATAAAATGTAACATCAGAAACACAAATTCTCTATTTGATGATTGCCTAGGTAATAATCTGATTTTTTTAAAGAAAATTGTATATTATCCTGTCAAAAGCACAATAACTACAGTTACATGGCTCTTCTTAAGCATCTCCCTTAGCCTTGAAACAGGCATCCTGCATTCCTTTTCCATCCTGGGGTGGATGAGAAGGGGTGGTTGTAGGGCAGAGAGGTTCTCCTGCCCCTCTGCTCTGCCCTGCTCACACCACAGCTGCAATCTTGTGTCCAGTGCTGGGCCCTCAGCTCCAGAAGGACAGGAACTGCTTGAAAGAGTCCAGCAGGGCCACAGAGATGATGGAGGGAGTGGAGCATCTCCTGCTGAGGAGCGGCTGAGGGAGCTGGGGCTCTTGAGCTTGGAGCAGAGGAGCCTGAGGGGTGCCCTCATTCCTGGGGATCCATTGGGAAAGGGCAGTGTCAGGAGGAAGGAGCCAGGCTCTGCTCTGGGATGGCCAATGCCAGGACAAGGGGCAATGGTCCCAAGCTGGAGCACAGGAGGTTCAAGCTGAAGATGAGCACAAAGTTTGTCAGTGTGAGGGTTCTGGAGCATGGCCCAGGCTGCCCAGAGAGGTTGTGGAGTCTCCTTGTCTGCAGACACCCAAAGCCCTGGCCGTGTTCCTGTGTGACTGCTCTGGTGATCCTGCTGTGGCAGGGGTTGCACTGGGGGAGCTTTCCAGGTCCCTTCCAACTCCTGACATTCTGTGTGTGTGTGTGTGTGTGTGTTTTTTTTTCCATTCCCCTCCTCCATCCACTCTGGCAAACACCAGTGGTTCCACCTACTGTGAGAGCAGGCTGGCAATAGTATTGTAACAGGCTGCTCCAAGACTTAGAAGACTTCCCAGAAAATTCAATTTAAAAGATACTTTAAAAAAAAATGTATTTCATTACACAATTACACAGAAAATTAATAGCACCAGGAAGCAAAAAAGTACAAAATTAAGAGGTTGTCTGCCCATATACTTTCTGAAATCTCATACCGCATTTGTTTTTCACATGGTCTTTGGGAGATGCTAGTTAAACAGGATTTAAGGTGCCACTAAGTATTTTTATAATGTATAAAAGGAAGGTTTATTGCCAGCCTTAGCTTTAACCGAAGAAACTCTGCATAATGATAAGTTAGTTAAACATCTGCTACCTTCCCACCACCTTTTCAACACTCACTGAAAAACCACTGGCACTTCAGCCCTCTACAATGGCTTCAGAGACATCCAGAAATTCTGTCAGTCCTTTATCATTACTGTATGTAATTAACTACACAGCTAAAGGTTATTAGTAAAACAATATTAAGGACCATCAATAATACTTTATTATGCATATCATTTGCTTTTCAATGGCGTTTTGTCAGCACATACTCTGCTAAACCTCTCCCTGCAATTCACCTTGTAATTCTGTTGCCTGAAGGACTCAATGGTGCCATTTCTGCACTGTGTCAGGTCAATTTGATTATCCTTAACCTATAAGGGAATCTTGCCTTTTGGCATTCCAACAGTCACCCTGAATCCATTGCCAAAATGTTACTTAGCTCTGCACCAGGAGTCTAAGACAGTTGCCAAATGCAAAAAAAAACCCAAAAACAGCAGATTACCAGCCTCTAAATTCAGGTTTGAAGAAGAGGTTTAGAGCTGAACAGTTTGGGTAGTTTTCCCATTTGGAGTTGACAGTGTGAAGAACATCAAGAAGAACATGTGAAGAACTACATTTCTTCAGACTATGTATAGGAATGCCTTGATACAGAGATATAATGTAATTTCCTAAACTAAGCAAGGAACATAGTGGTAGATCTTCAGAATTCCTTTTAAGCTGGCATCAATCAGTAGGATTTCAGGGCTCCATAAAAGCAATACTGTTGTACTTTATTTTGATAAACCCTGCTATCCTGAGGAAGAAAAAACTTGGTCAGTTAATTGCCTCACTTGGACATCAAAAGATTTCACATCATCTTAATTATTTTGCCTACTGTTTATCTGAATTTGGCATAGTTCAAATCAGTTCTAGCGATGTATGGACCAACAGATGTTTACAATAAATGAAGCCTTCTTAACATTTCAAATTCATAAAGCATATATGCAATGTACACAAGTTAACTTACCACACAGACTCCATAAACTCAGGATAAAGAGTTTTATAGTCATTTTCAAAATCAATCCAGCGTCCTAATCTGGTAACATTGAACTGTTAAGAAACAAACAGACAGCTTGAAAGGCATCTTAACATTAAATATCCTGATACATTTCCAATATTTATTCTGTAAAACAGCTTTTTTTTTTAAATGCAGTGTTTGTCTCACATCAATGAAACAAACCTATGAAATATTTTAGCCTGACAACAGGTCCAAACAGCGTACTTAAACAGATAAAAATAAGCCAAGAATGAAACCATGAACAAAATTGTTTAGAACCAAAGTCATACAACAGGTAAACGTGTTCAACGCTACTAAACAGAACTGGTGGATCATTTTGGATCGTTCATCAAATAGACGGACCGCTCAAGGTTCAGCCAAGGTTCAAATACCTGATGACTGCTTTTTATTACAGTGGTTTTGCTTCTATTTTTAAAACTACTCGTTGCAGAGAATCAAAACGTAGAACACAGTCTATCAGCTTTCAGTTATATGGAAACATGATGTCATCCGAAGACAAAGAAGTGCTGAGAGAAACTGATAGGTCACAAGAAGTTATCAAAACTGGTTCAGGGCCAACTGCCTTCTTTGGCTTCCCAAAGCTGCGACAGGGCTGCCACAGACCACAAGACCGACAGGTGGTAGTCCCTGTCTCAGGACGCATTCCGGTCACATCCCTTGGCACAGAATATGAAAACTAATGAGTAATAAGCTAGCTATGGGATTCACTTGGACAAGTGGCGCTCTCCTGCTGGTGTCACAGCTATCAGAACTCCTCACTCTGCAAATAACCAAGCCCAGAGACACCTGTCCAGATACTGTTACACACAGACCACACTGAATGTCAAACTAGTAACGGGAAAACAAAGCAAATTAATTCTCTCATCTCTATATATTCACATAAAACCTGAGCTCCTGAAATAGATCAGTTTTGATTCTGACCTTCAAGCCGCTCTGACATTCCACTGTTAAAGATCCAAAGTTTGGGACTGTATAATACAAGGATCCGGGAAGTTGGAGTATTGTGTTTGGTTTCAGCACTGAAAGATCTTACGCATCCAAGGAACCTTTTTTCATAAGGTTCAAACATTTGCTAGCCACTCCAGACAGAAAATAAACACTACCTCCAATAGGAATGCTCAGGATTCCTTGCCTAACACTATCCCAAAACATTTTAATTTACTACCAGTCAAAGCACAAACCAGATATTTAAACCGATTTCATTACTTTTATTAATAATCTGAAATATATGTCAATGTGTGAAAATACACACATACACATGCACAAGCTTATGCACAAAACAAAATACAACATCCCTTTACAACCAAAAGACTGGGTATTTGGACTAACACAGCAAGTTAAAAGAAAGAACTATGGAAAATGAAACATGAGCTAGAACTAATCTTTTAATTTTTATTTCTAAAAGTAACAAAGAATCGAGTATGTTTTTGAATTACCCGATTTCAGAGCATAGACAAATGACTGCATATTTGAAAAAGCAAACTGTGCTTTTCATCCAGCCACTCACTTAGATTAGGCCACAGCTATTCTACCAAAGGCAGCTGTCATTTCTTCAGATACTGGCCATAACTTCAAAACATTACTAAGGGCAAGACGCAAGTGATACTCAAACCAGAAGTTGTCATTTCAATCAAAAGAAATACAGCAGGAGGTGAGAACATACAGAGGATTGTGATGAGGTAGAACAGCTTCTGCACGAGGTAAAACTAAAGAATTAGGACTACGCTGTCTAGAAAAAGAAACAACTGATGATGTAGATACTGTAGGAGAACTACATTTCTTCAGACTATGTATAGGAATGCCTTGATACAGACTGCTCAGAGGCCATCAGTATACCCAGATTCAAAATGTAGCTAGATAATTCATGGGGGGGGGGGGGGAAAAAAATTCTATTAGGGATTACAAACTAGGGGAAAAAAATGAAAAACCTTTGGCCTAGGAAGGACTTGTGCCACAAAGGCTGAAAAAATATGGCCTGTTCTTCCTTTGGCACTTGCTATTACATGCTGTCATGCCACTGTAATATAGTGGCACAGCTAGGAAAGCACCGGGGTCACTCCTCATCTCCAGAAAGCCATAGAAAAGATATCACTTCACAGATATATCAGACTGGCAGCAAATACGAAGTACAGGGCTAAAGGTACTTTATTTTGGCTACACTGCTAAGGACAAAAATAAGGAGCACCATGTTCTATGCACAAGATGAATATTATTCAAAGTCAGAAAAAAAACCCTGTGCATCTCTCAAGAAAATATCTAACCCACCTACTTGGAAAACTCCCTGATCTTAAGAGTCTGCACAGATCATTTATTTCCCTATCACTATATTGATGCGATGCAAAGTTTAGACCAATATTCTCTTATAAGACTGAGGGGTTACCCACATCTATTCTGACAAAATCAGATGCTAGAACTATTACTGTGCCAGAAATACAAGTTATAGTCCTACACTCTGGCAATGAAAAGACTGAAAAGGGCAGGAGGGTGAGGTAGGGAGCAGAAAAGCAGAGAGGTTATTGTGCACTTCCTCTCATGGTTCCATCTGAAAACCAAAGTCAGATTTACTTTCAGTTTTCTCTACAAGAGAAGACAAGAAGAAAGGGACAACCTGATGTCTGATGGAGCTAGGAGATGTGCACTAAACCTGGGAGATGGGCAATATATCTAGTTATAGACACTTTGAGCTCCAGGTTACCTTAAACTTCTCTTGATGTCACAGCAGTCTCCCTGCTCAGAGCCAGAATGTTGTTCTGTTTGTTCCCTTTTCAGGATCACCAATGAGAAATATTGTAGCTAAAGTCAGGAGATTTATGCACTTAAGCAAATAGACAGAACTAGGTTCTCCCAGCTTCAAAACTTCTGCACACGTACAATTAGAAACATACAGCAGAATGTGCACTGAGTCCTTACCTCCCATTCCTTTGAGTATCTCATCACAATTCCTCTGCACTGGTTGTTGTATTCTTCAATCCCCATCTTTGCCACATCCTCTGGCCCTTTAATGCCTAAAGTCTTGTCAATCTCGTATTCCTGGGAGCATTGAAAACAACCAAACAAAAAACCCCACGCTGTCATCAAAAGCCTTTAGGATTTCTCTGGATAGTTTACTTGTGCTCTCTGCATTCTAATGAGGCTGAAGGGCCTCCTTTATCACTCCGAGATTTCACCAGCATTACACCTGAACTAAGCAGGTATTTCAAAGGATAACACTGCTGTGATTGTTTCTTTACAATCTTTAGAAAAAAAGAAAAAATCTGAAATACTTGACAAATAAACACATATGGTGATAAACAGAGTGTCTGGAGAAGGGCAGGTGACCAGTAAGTAGCACCTGAAATCATCATACACACAAAAGCCAGAGCAACACACAAAGAACTTTCGTTTCCCCTTTAGCAGCAAAGCCAGGCATAAGAGCAACAGAAGGCTGACTGATAAGCAGGTAACAACATGGAAAGAGGAACCAGATTGATTACACGTACCACAGGTAAGCCATGGCAATCCCAGCCAAATCTTCTGTCAACATGAAAACCACTCTGATGAGCAAATCTCGTTACTATATCTTTAATGGTTCCTGTAAGAATATGGCCATAGTGAGGAAGCCCAGTAGCAAACGGAGGGCCATCATAGAAGTTAAACCTACAACAGAAGACAACATTCCTAATTAAATACAAAAATGGGCATCAAATCTTCAGACAGGATATCAGTGCGTTTATGCTTCTTATGTCTTACTAGGACAACATCAATTTCTTCCTCTTCTATTATCAGTCAGCACAGGAATCGTGTTGGCAGTGGGACCAAAGGGAACATTTCAATGCATTCAGTTCCTACCGAGTGCCAGTTCTACTAAGATTGCTCATGAAAACACCAGCATGATGCTCCACAGCTGGCAGACACAGGAAAGAACTGTCCCTGCTCACCTGCAGATTCGTTTTATAAACACACCAAGCAGAAATTAGAGGTATATTACTACTGTTTGTACACCACCAGTTCTTCACAAAGTGAAACGTGAATGGTAACTGACGTGACAACAACATTAGCCACGACTGCTCTCTGCAAAGGCAGCAGCTGCTGCTAACAGGACTGAGGCAAAAAAAAAATAAAATGATTATTTACAGCTAAGCCAACCTTGCATTGTCACTCACAGTTAGTGCAGATTTTAGCAAACACTTACCTAGGTCTATTTTTTGATTGCTTTAGGCATT